>NC_089646.1:36447700-36747700 GCF_037042795.1 Molothrus aeneus | reverse complement strand
AGAATTGAGATTACTCTTTCTTTGGGCATTCTTCCTTCAAGAATGCTTAATACCTTTAGTTAAAGTTCTTAGCTTCAAAACCCTGTGAGTACTCTGTAGGCAGAAATCCTATTACAGATTATCACCTCGTCACACTTGAAAAGTTCTCCTGAGACTAGAAAAAGGGGACTGCTTAAAAGGCACTGTAGGACAGTGAAGGACCACAATACATGATGGTATTGTCAAAACAGAAATGCTCTCCTCAGAATAACAATGTTTACTAAATCATATTTGTAGCCTGATACTGTCAGACTTACTGTCATGCATATGCATGAGGTAAATCCAGTAGATTTGTAATAGGAAAACTGAAGTTTAGAGATACTAGTCAGAAGAGCCAAGAAGATGAAAATGTTTCCAAATTTTGCTATAGCTTTTCATTGGAATTAGAATTTTCGTTAGATTTTTTGAAGTCAAAGAGTGACAGCCTTACAAGGAGAGCAAGGAATAACCATTTATGCAATGTTTGTTGAAAATACTAGGTTGAATTGCAAAAGCAAATCTGTATTTGCAAATCTAGTATTTGTGACCAGTTATAACCTTGGATTACCAGATGGATTGAAAGAGACAGTAAGGCAAGAGAGAGAAACTATTAGTTAAACAAGTAATCTCATTGAAGCCATATGGGCTGTTTAGGCAATTAGGATTACTCACAGAAGAAGGGACTTAAGGAGTCTTTCAGAAAGTCCATTATATTTGATAGCAAGGTTACACTGGGCAATGTGAACTATCTGGAAGAGAAATTATGATGGAAGACAATTGAAAAAAAAGAAAAAAGTTCAAAAGAAGGGTAAAACCCTGGGAATAACAATTACATCTAAAATAGCAAAATCAAACAATAAATGAATTGATACACAATTTCCCTAGATGTCTAGAAAATACTGTTATTAGTCCTGTGGCAGCAGAAGGAGAAAGGAAACAGTTACTGTCACAAATACTGGACATTCAGCAATAAATCACTCGTTTTTCAATTTCTGTATTAGTACTACTCATGTACATAACTGTAGGACTTCTAACACAGGTCAAGGACATTGTTAATATTTGAGATTGTCAAGCTTAGTGCAAGTAATAGTCCAGCTTCTCCGTAAATAGAAGAAGGCTACCGTGTGGCCTATATTGAATTTTCTTAATGCAAGTTGAAGCTCTCCTGTCATGCTACATTCCCTGACAGAGTTTCTTTGCAGCTCCTGCAAGGTAACTAAAATTCACTGAATTTTGCATTGAAGCTTTATTCCCAGGCTAAACATATCACTTAAGCATTCCCCAAAAGTTACACCTGGACAACGTACTTGGGAGATAACAGAAACATGCCCAAACCCAGACTGGTGCAGACTGAGCTGGCTGAACTTTCAGCACAGTCAATCCTGTTGGTTTGCCCAACAGTCGTTAAGTCTTTCTAGGGAATTCCAAGCAAGATTATCTTCCATCACCACATTACGCCACCCCTAACAGGTTTAAAGTCTCATCCTGATTCACAGTGGAAGCTCATTATGAAGCATGAATCCTGCATGCTGTCTAGTATCAAGATTAAATCCTTCCATATGTGAGGGATGAAAAATTCTTTCTTTCTGAGAAGTTTTTTCTGGAGTAAGCAAGTTCCTTCACGTGAAGAAATAGTTGAGCTATGTAATGAGACCCTGCAAAGTGTCATTCAGCCAAAATCAGGTTAAGACAACCTCAAATGACAAGCAAGAAGAGAATGTTTATTTTCTGTGATTTGCAGTGGCTTTGCTATACTTGGCTGTGACACAAAGAATTGAGCTCTGATGAGCATTGCAAGAAGAGAAGATGATTGTTTTACCAGCTTGAAAGAGAAGGGAATCTGGGGAATTCATTCTTATTTATATTATTGCAAATATCTTTTGTTTTTTGGCCTGAGGAAAAAAAAGACCAAAGGACATTTAAAGCCTGCACTTTTTTTCTGTAGCATTTTCATCAGCTGACACAAAGCTGGCCAATTTATTGCTCTGACTGACAGCAGCTGATCAAGTGCTCCCACAGCCACTATCACAGTGTGAAACATTGGGTTCAAAATGGTGATGGGTTCATTTGCTGTAATTCTAAATGGGACAGAGCCCAAAACCAGGATCCCAGCTCCCTTGAACTCGAGCTGTTCAAAATTCAGATCCATATCAAAATCTTACTGCTCAGGCCCATCACTACTTAATTTACCAAGGCTGTTACTGGCACAGCACTTCATTCTGGCTGTCTTCACCATCCCTCACGTGGCAGCCACAATAAATTATGCAGCTGGGAATGCAATAGCAAGCAAAGCAATTGACCTGTGCAAGGATAGTGATCTCTCTCACGTGGCTTTGCTGCAGCCCCATGCTGGGCAGAGCAGCACTGCCCTCTGCCAAGGGGACCAGGGGTGGATCCCCTACTCTCCTGCATGTGAGTAAATCTGGCCTGTTCAGCAAATGCTGCCTCCCTCCTGTTAGGTAGCAGTAGCACTGGAAAACATTGACCAGAAAAGATTTCCCCTTAGCAGGAGCACTTCTGTTAGTGAGCAATGCTATAACCCATAGGAGGACTTTTCGTGTAGGGACTTATGTGCCTTTTATGAAGCCTTCACTTTAGTCTGCTTGTATACTTGCTGGAGAGCTGGATGCAGATTCAATAGCTAATGGGATCAGTACTCCTACCTGTAAAGGCAGAATGTGGTGAAATGTGACTGTGACTGCCTGAACCTAAAGCCCAGAGGATGGCTCATTTGGCTGAGACTCAGGAGATGCATGACAAATACACCAAAAGCAGGTTAGAAATGGGAGCCAAAGGAGCAGCAAAGTGCACCTCATGGCTCTCAGTAAAGAGAATGCAGCAGTAAAGGCCTGTCCTAAGCACTGAGCAGCCTCAGACTGCAGTGATCCAGATGCCACTCTGTGCTCCTTGCACTGCACTCTAAGGTCTTCAGAAGATGAAGCCAGTGCAAGATTTCCCTACCCTGGAGCTAACCTGAGTTTTCTTCCAAGCGTGGCACTGCACAGCTTCAGCAACAGCAATCACCAGCACTGTTCCTGGTAGTGTTTCCAGCTGACAAAGCCCTCTGCAGATGGGAACTCCTCTTTCCTCCTCACCACTGCCCTGCAATTCAGTGCTCTCAAGCCACTGTTCCTACATCCTCAAGCATAAAAACCTCCCAAAGGAACAGAGAGGGACAAACTACAAGTCCCTGGCTTAGCTCCAGAGTCTAGTAGAGCTGCTGGCTCACAGATCACAGAATGACCTTCCCTCTGCAAAGGGAGAAGGGGGGCAGCTGTGTTCCCTATGAGACTGGGAGCTTTTCCTCCATCAGAAAAAGGAGCTTCACAGCCTGCCCTTTTGTCCATGCAGAGATTCCCAAGGGACAGACAGTGAGCAGCATGGCCTATGGTAATGCTCAGAGCTAGTTTGCACCTTGCTTTCTGTCTGAAGCATCAAGTATTCACCACGAGTGCCGAGCTACATATGGTGCAAGGTATACATTATTCCACAGGCAGCAGTTACATGACACTGTAAGTAAAATAAAGTAACAGGTAGATATATTTTTCTTGTTAATCACAAACCTAATTTTCTATTAAAATGTATGAGATGACAAAATCTCAACAAACTCTTTAAAGCTATTACTAGAGGATAAAGTATTCCACCGAAGTATTAATATTAACATCATTAAAAGAGTTTTATCAAGTGTGCCTTTATCTCCAGATTGCAAACAATAGCAGCCTGAAGGAGAGATATGCCCTTGAGTATTGTGGTATGAAAACCAACAGCAGTTTTAGAGCCACATAAAGTCTTCTTGTGGCTTCAAAATTAGGGGAAAAAAATTCTTGGAGCCACAATTATAAGAAGTAATAGAGTAAATGAATCTATTTTTCATCACCTTGGGCTCTGAAAAGAAAACATTTGAGAATTATATTGATAAGAGAAAGAGCTGAGATATTCAAATGCATTTAATGTTGTTTTAATTGATTAAACTAGATCAGGAGCATTTGAAAATGCATAAAGGAGCTGTTTCTGCATAAATATTCAAAATATATCTGGTTCAGAAGATAGGTGATGCTTTGTACATGCAAGTGATACAAGATATCTATCTTCCATAAATCCAATAATGTCTTAGAGTCCAGAAGATTAAGAGTCTTAAATTTTTAGGGTGCATTTTTCCCCCAGTCATTTGCTCATATCACAGAACTCTTTCCCCCTTGTTGTGGGGAGGGAGTTCCAGAATTTTAGAAAAAGGATTTTAGAGGTAGGAAGACGAGGAAAGATTTTGATTCTACTCTGACAACCCATGCTAGGTTTGTCCAGAAGTGTGGTAGTGTCAGGGAGTTACAGATCAAAGCATGTGAAAGCCTGGACGAATCCCCCAGTTGCTATTTGGAAAACTGTATCTACTTCCTAGCATCTGATCAACAAGGGAGATCAACACCATTTTACTGTTTCTGAGGAAAAGGGCTCAGTTTTTGAAAGCAGTAAACCATTGATCCATGGATATCAAGAGCACCCCATTTGGTATCCCCAGCTCTCAGATCACACAGCACAAGTTTAGGAGAGCCTGCAATGTCCACTGCTCCTGCCCAGGTCCTGGCAGTCCTGTGCTAACAGCCCAGAAGCAATTCTTCTTCCTCTTGCTAAGATCAGGGTATTTTATAAATGCCAACATTGAATTACTTCAACAGATTTACCAAATGGGTCTTGTGGGCATGAAGGGATGGTCTAGGAGAGAGGACAGAGGTAACAAAAGCCAGTCCACCAGAGGACCCGTACCAATATCAAAATTCCCAATCTTGACAAGGTCCCTTTAAAATGTTTCTTTGTTTCATGATCATAAACTCAAAATAGTCCCCTTTGCCACATCACTATAACACTGCTCTGAGATGAGAAAAATAGAAGAATATTGTACTGTAGATGTCTGTCTCCCAGCTGCATTGAGTGATGAGGCTCTCTCTTCCCTGTATGTTCATAAGAGGTAATTTCTTCTAGAGTCTCTCCATAAAAAACTCCTTACAGGGAGCCCACCATTAATCTTGAGCACAGTAAGTATTAGCCAACATGGTAAAAAGAACATTAAAAAAAATCTTGTCCCTAAGCTGTGGAAGCCTAAATAATGACAGTAATAGCATAATCTCACTCTCACACACAAAGTTGTTAACTGACAAAAATAGAGTTCATGCAAAGCAGAGTACACAAGCAGAGCAGAAAAGCACAACTTTCTTCACTAATTCCCAAACAAATAATACCAAATATATTGCTTTTAAGTGCTTCATTTATTTTAAATAAATACTTCTAAAAGAAGTGTTCCAATGACAGGCCATGAAGAGTACTTTATAAAAGATTAATTATATCCTGAAAGTTACAAGTGTCACAGAGTAAGAGGACTGCTGTATAAAACACCAATATACCATCCAACTCAGCCACCCATTCGAACTAGGCCTGATCCTGAATTTCCAGCTGAGAACTGGAATTATTTAGCAATTATTTAGCTGAACATAAATATTTGGAGACAGATTCTGCTAACAAATCTTGCCTCTAGGAGCCAGGCCCATAACCATATTCTTGGCACTAGTTTTCCACATATAAATCACCCCCCTAACTTCACACCTTCCTTATTTCATTTTTACAATTTTGTAGAATACCCAGTCTAGTTTATTTATGTGATGCTGCATCTAGGAGTCTCTATACGAACACTGTTATTAGATCTAATTCTGGCTACATTGTCACCATTAAAAGCAGCCCTACGGTATTAAAACAAGAGACAAGGGAAATAGGATTCTTAGAAGCAGTGGCTGAAAAAAATTAAAATGGTTTTCTAGCTGAGGAAAGCACAGACAAACAAAATATCCTCCTTCTCCCTGAGTTCTGCCACAAATCTCTGCATTGCTTCCCTCTATTATTTAGATAGAAACCAGCCAATCAAATGGTTCCCTTTGGGGGACCAGTGAAGTGTATGGTGGACTAAATCTGGTAATTTAGGTGCTTATCCAGCATGTGGCCAGGGAAGGCCTGACTCTGGCTGGAGCAAGCACACAGCAGGTGGTTCCCAGTGGCTACACCTGCCTTTTGAGATTTGCCTTTTCCGAAGGAAAGCCCAGTGAAAACAGCTCAACATTTGCAGCTCCATACAAGTAATTTTACAAGGAAACCAGGAATCAAAGAGGTCTCCTAAGCCAGGACAAAGATTTACTGTCTTAAGTGGCCCAAGAAGATCTGCTGGAGGTGAGGTTGGAGAGTCAACAATGATCTGCCACCTTCCTTCCTTTCCTTCCTTCCTTCCTTTCCTTCCTTCCTTCCTTCCTTCCTTCCTTCCTTCCTTCCTTCCTTCCTTCCTTCCTTCCTTCCTTCCTTCCTTCCTTCCTTCCTTCCTTCCTTCCTTCCTTCCTTCCTTCCTTCCCTCCCTCCCTCCCTCCCTCCCTCCTCGAGACAGATGTACTGGGGCAAAATTATAGTAGTTCAGCAAAGATGCAATGTGAAAATATTCCTCACTACCAAAGCTCATTTTAAATGCATCATTCCTGGCCCAACTCTCTTTCTATCAAGAATCCACACAGAATTCAGGGCTTCCTGCAATTTATTCTTTGCATCTGTTGCTACCTGGCCATTTTTTTCTTCTGTGGAAAAGCACCTTTTTTGACAGAAAGCCCATAGTGCTCCAATAAAATTGGCTACTTTCCTTGCTTTGTTTGTTTTGCATTTTTTAGACACAAATGGAGCATGTCACAAGTTCGTTGCTTCAGTTTTCCGGAGCAGAGCTTGAAGCCTTATGAGAGGAAACAAGCTTTGAGGATGAGCTGTTTAACTGCAAGTGGGGAAGTGCTGAGCAGGCAGGGAGAGCAGTGGCCACAAGGAACAGCCCTTAGGATACAGAGATCTGCCTGTTCTGGTGTGGTAAAGTGCTACCTCCCTTACCACAAAAGCAAGTCACAGTTCAAAACATGACTCTTCAGGCCTTCCCAAGGCTCCAAAATGCGGCACAGAGAGAAAGAATCAAAAAGCCCCCAAGCCAACCTCTGCTGCATTTGTTTGTTCAAACAACTGTTCCACACTGCTGCAGCTTGAACCTTGCAGTTCCAGCACACTTTAATTCATGGAAATGTGGCCCAACAAAGAGCTTACCAGTTTTCAACTCTAAATGCAGAGGGAAAAGTAGCAATAGCAGCAGCACCACAGCTGAGTTCTCTATAGATGGTAAATAAATCATGGGAACAACAATCCCCAATTTCACATTAATTGTTTGGAAATCTCTACAACATCAAACATTTTGTTAAAAATCTAGAAAAAAATCAGCACAGCTCTTTTGTTGTTTCTGTTGTTGTTTTGCTTTAAAATGATTTGTTCTAAATACAGCTTAACATGCAGATGACTGGTTTGAGACTAGTGTATTTCTTCAAGTCAGAAAAAAACCCCAAAGTAATGGTTTGATATGGGGATATCAGCAGAAAGATTATTTAATAACATATTTAGTAGAGACCTGGAAGTACACTCAACTCTTCCACAAGGATTGGGACAGCCAGGCCTTGGGTCGGTCCAATGAATTTGGCTCTATTTGACTTAATTTGGGCAAAAGCATTTTTCAAATCAGAGTTAATAGTCCTTCATTGATTATGAGGCATTGGAGGACAACAAATAAAACAAATCTGAAGTTCCTCACAAAAGAATGAAAGAAGTTAATGACTTGATGGGTTTGGTGTTTGTTTTTTTGTTTTGTTTTGTTTTGTTTTTACTTTGCTAGTGTGACATTCAGAAAGGAAGAGCCAACTCAGTTTTTAAGAGCCACTGTCTCTGCTCATGTTGCACTTTGACATCTACAGCCTGATCTTGCCCTTGTCCTTTTTTCATTTGTTTATTTGTTTGGCTGATTTATTTGCAATTCAAACCCATATCTAATTACTGCCCAGTAACAACATTTCCTTTTTTACAGAGCAATTGCTTTCCATATTTTGGCTTTGCATTGAATTTCAGTGTTCTGGATCACTTGCCTCTATTGTTCTATCTGAGCTACTGTTTTTCCCCACACTGAATCCCTTTATGCTGTTTTTGCCAACGATTCTAGCCTCTCTATAGCCTATTGTAATTTTTCTATCTTCACTCAGATTTGCAACTTCTTTTGACTTTGTATCATCTGACCATGAATTACATTAGCATAACTATTTCTTTCCTCTTCCAAATTTGATGCCTAACAACCAGCTCCTTTGTGTTGAAAACAAAGAAGTAGTTAAAATATAACTCTCCAACGTGTTGATAAGAGCTGTCACAGGATTCCCCTAACTTATTCCCAGCAACTACCTGGCCTATATTAATAGATTCACCTAAAAGGTAGGCTTTTCTAGCCCAGTCCTTCCTCAATGGGTGGCAAAATAAAAACCCCGGCAAAATGAGGAAAAAACACAACAAGAAATCATTAATTTCTTTATAGTCTTCACTTTGCCCTGATTCATGCCATGTTCCTCATTTTAACCTTTCTGGCTAAATTCTCAATGGTGATGTGGAAATAAAGAGAAAGCAAATTGAACTAAAGTCTGTAGTGCTGAGTCACTGCTCTCCCACTCCTTTCAGCTGTGTCTGTTACAGATAGATGGCTTCAAAATCAGCCTCTGGGGGTTGGTAATTATGGGAGATGTGGCAATGAGACTTAGGGACAGGATAGGTAGTAAAGAGTTTTTTTGGGTGGTGGGGGAGGTTTTCTGTAGTTATTAAGGATTCTAAAATAACAAAAATATTTCTTTTAAGCAAAGACTTCTGGCCAAATTTTATTGCACTATGTACCATTTTTGGTATATAGTAAAATGAGAAGGGATTGTGGGTTACTTAAATCCCAAAAGAAAAATGCTGAGAATGAAGTGACTGCATCTGAGAAAGACTTTTTCAGAGGAACTGAATTTAAAACAAATTATTTGCTAGTGATCCTTAGCTTAAGTTGCTCTTAGTGCAAACAGCCATATTGTATTAAGGGAGTTTTTGGTATGACTGTAAGATGTGGGCTTATAATTGTGCTGAAATTGAACTGCATTTTAAATCTTTATGAGATAGTATTAAAGATTCACTGATATCAGAATATCTACCATCTGGGCTATTCTCTAGTAGTTGGGAAATGGCTATTTCTTGGAGCCTCCAGGTCTATTTTAACCTGCCATCAGCTGCAACACCTGTTCCCCAGACCATTTTGTGGGCACTAATGTCTTTTCCTATTCTCATGGTGTTGCACAGGCAGAAATGAATGAAATTCAGACATCATGTTCTCCTGGAGGTTTCACATGGTCCTTAAAGTTCCTTCTACTCTAACAGCAAGTTCTCAAGTCAATGCAGCCAACACTGCAACACCAACCTTTGTTTTGTGTTCCAACAAAATGTGTTTAGGAAAAATACTTCTGATTAATAAAATATTTTCCTTCCCTACCCATCAGCCTGCAAACCAGTTGGTGACATGAGCCAACAGTGTCTTGGCTGCCCGTTACATGCAGTAATGTATGGCCCCAGTGTGGATAGGGGGCTGTAATTCACTTGCAGGACTCTGCTGATGTCAGACAGCGCCTGAGCAGTTTATGAACAGCCGCAGAGCCTTGAGAATGAATTACGACCCTGCATTCACTCCTAGGACATCTGGTGTTGTTCAATATAGAGTATACTTCCTGTAAATTAAAAAAACCAAAAAACCACACCAAGAAACAGCAATAACTGCACTACTTCTTCACCCACTCTTTAGTTTCCAAAGTATCTTTTTTTTCTGCGTTATTTGAAACCAAGCAGATTCACCAGAAAAACAGGTTTGCCATGCTATTTTTCTGTTAAGAGTTGCAGAGCCATCATTCAAGACTATGGTAGCTTTGTAGAACAGGTGAAAGGATGATTTCCCTTTCATGCTTGTGTATGCATAACCATTGACTCTACAAAGCCAAATTCCAACTAAATCAGTTTAATGCCACTGTTACTTGTGAATTATCAAGTCCTTTTGTCTGATCTGAATGTAAAAGCTTCTTGCCATGTCACTTTAATTTTATTTCCGTAGTAGGTTCAATTGCACTGGGGCAAATCTTAAGTAATCAGGTGCATTTTGTTTCTTTACCAGTACTAGTGACTCAAATCCTTGGAGTTGTTCCAGTTTTTCAGATTTTGGCCCAGAGAAGCTAGTTACAGCATGTGACATCAAAGAGGCGTTTGTGAAAAACTTTGCTAAATGGTCTATTTATGAACATTTCTGGCCATGTGTCATGTTTTCTGTAGGTTTCCCCCCTCCTTCTATTTTATTACTAGGGACATTTGCCTGAAAACAGACTATTTGTTACTTAGCAAGTTCATTTGCTCCTGCTGCTTGCTCCTCACTTGAAGTCACTCCTGTGATTGTGGCATCATAATTAGTTGCTCTGGAGATGATTATGATGTCACAGAGGACTGTGTGTTATATGGCTGCAAGTGATGAATAAGCAGCAGGAGCAGATGATCTCTCAAGCAATAAAGACCATGTCTTTATGAAAATATCCCTGGAAACAGAAAGGCTGAAATTCTATATTAAAGCAATGGAATAGTTTCTAGTATGTCAATACTTTCCACAAAATAGAAGTGTTTCTTTTAAGGGGGGAATGGTGTTGGAGGGGAGCTTCCTATCAGCTATGTGCATCACTTTAAAACTGCTTTTGAAGTATTTGGCCTTCACTTGTCCCTAGTGAATCACAGAGAGACTGAATGAGTTATACCTATCAATAAAAAGATGATTTATCCTACATAAAATAGCACATTCATTTCTGATGGTCAGTGACCCCCTTTACTACCTCTCAGTCATCAGAGGAAATAGTAAATTATGTGGGCACTGACATGCTGCCTAAATCCCAGCACTGTCCTGCTCCAGCCAGAAGGGTCTTTGCCAAAAGGGTGTCCTGCAGGCCTGGGTAGGCAGCATCTGAATGAACAGACACACCCTGCCCTGTACCTGCAGCAGAGGCTCCTCACACAGGACACTTCATCACACAGAAAACTGTCTCCCAACCAATTACTTCTTGGCACGTCAATTTTCTCCCGAAGTCTTTCTGCTGGCACAGTGCCCTCAACTTCGGAGCACTTTTTGAGTCTGCTCTGGGTCAAGGAAATAGTTCATCTCACCCCTTTCCCTTTTCACACAGTTTTATTCTCACCTCTACCTTCTTCCCAGCTGCCTACAATGGACAGGAGGCAGGAAGACTGGCTGCAGGTCACTTACATAACAATACCTTACATAACACCTAAAAAAGACACATTTCTCCCAGACATAGCTGAAGGTAGCATGCCACCTTGTTTGCTTTCTGTTCACTTGGTTTTGACCCACCATCATACTCAAGTTGCCCTCTCTAATCCTCTAAACCTGATAGGTATAATTCCCAGATAAGACCTTATCTCCATCACAGCACTTCAGCCTTTCCAAATGTCAAAGCTAATGAATTAGGCATTCCTAAAAAAGTAGGCTTTAATTTATTGTTTAATACATTTTGGTGTTGCTCATTTTATTTGACTGGTTAATCTAACTTAATCTAGTGGGACAAAAAAAATCTGCTTGGCGCCACAAAATACAAGGGAATGCTTTTCCTACTCTGACTACAAAGCCTGCTGTTTAATTGTACAAATATTTGTGGATTTGGCTAAGGTGAGCACTAATTTGTTATTTTAGCCAAAACCTTCAAATAATTTAGAACATGCTAAGAAAATATTCACTGCCTTTTTGCAAACAGCGACGTGTTAAATGTTTAAGAGAAACTCTCATGCTACTGAAAGGACTTTGCAAGTAGACGCTTGCTAAAAAAGAAAGCAAAATTTTCAGTGGTTATTTTCCGGAATGTTGAAAAATACAGTTTGCAGGAACCTGCCTTGTGGGCAGACAGTCTCACTGTGTCCCTAGTTATTTATTTTAATTAGTGTTTTGGGCTTTTCTAACCTCTGACATAGGTTTTTGTTTCAGAGGGCTTTACCCTTCTAGTCTTCAAGAAGAAAAGTGTCTGCTGCTGCAAAAATAAGAAAGGCAGTGATTGAGCATCTGCACAGTCCTGTCGCCAGGCAAATGGGGACCCACTGAATTCAGATAAATACCCTTGGCTCTTGAGGAGGGGAACTTCAATAAATCTCAGTTTCATCCTGCTTACAGACCATGCAGTAAGGGATTGTTTACAGCAACACTTGGTGGGATCAATAGCCACCTGCCAGGAGAGTTTCTCTGGGAGCGCCTCCCTTGCCGGGCAGGGTGGGCCAGCAGCTCAGGGGCTGCTGCTGAAGGGCAGGGCGAGTGCTGGGAGGCACTGGGGCTGTGACAGGCCATGCAGGCTTCTCCTCCCGCCCCTTGCATCAAGTCATGGAGTTGCAACCCATCTGCCAGGATGCTTTTTGGCAGCCGTGAGGGGCCTCTAGGGAATTCTTCCTGCAATGTTTAAACCCTGGCATAAACTCCAAGTTCAGAAATCTCAGAAAACCCATGGCTTTGGGTGCACATGGGGCACTCTTTATTTCCCCCTCACCTGCCATGAGTTAAGTGCATGGAATTTAAATGGCAGAGTATATATTGAAAAAGGGAGAAAGAAAAAAAAAAAAGAAGAAGAAGAAAAAAAAAAAAAAAGAACATATTAGTAATGGCTAACTACCAACCTCCAGAGCATGCTGGCCACGGTCCAAGCCTTCCCTCAGCAAGGATAAGTGACAGCATTGCTGACAATTTGCTGCTTTCCTCCTCCAGCCATTACCCTCATGGAGGTGCAGCATTTCCACAGCTATTGCCTCTCTGGGCGTCAGGCTGCACCACCCTAGCCAAAGTCTAGCACCACTACTCCCAATCCCAATGCTCTCCTCCACTACTCCTGCTCACCTTCCTTGCTACCTGTTACTCTCACTGCCAGGTCTGCCACACAACTCCCTGGGAGCCCTGTGCTGCCAGCACATCCTCCACCAGGACTTTGTCATGCTGAAATGACTCTTCACAATGCTGCTTTAACTCCCTCTAGCTGAACTTCAGGGCTTCCTTTGCTTCTCTGTTCCCTGAGGCTTCCAAGATGTGGGATCAGGCTGTGGTGATGAGACTCCTCTAGGAGCTTCAGGGGGAGTGAAGGTGTCTAAACTTTTTTCAGCATTCTCCCTTGCCTCCACTGTGAGCTTTAATAGAAATAACCTGTCTGGAGAATAAAGCCATTTTCCTTTCCTTTTCAAGTCTCCAAGAAACAGTGAAAGAGCTCTCCCACCCCTGGGACCTTGTGGCTTTTTCTGAAGCTCTTCGCCAGAAACTGCTGCTGTGTGCAGCCTTGGGCCCCACCTTTCCACTGTAGCTGTTTGTTTGTTTGCTTGTTTTTGCCAAAACCAGATAAAACACACATCAATTTTTTTCTTGAGGGGAAAAAAAGCAAAGAGATTATCAGAAATTCACCATGATTCATGTCAGCCATATTCAAAAGGAGACATGAGGTTAAGTCTTTAGCTGTCTGGAAGAAGTTGCTGAAAACCTGAGCATGAAGGAGACATTTCTAATGTCTCTCTTTGTGGTGCTGGAGGGAAAAGCAGGCTCTGTGCACTACTTTCTGCACTTTCTGCTCAGATCAGCAGCAAGGTTTTAGGTGAAGCAATGGCTGGTTGATTGAATATGATTGAAGCACATACACTTCACCTCACTGAAAAGGACATGGAGAGAAGGAGCTGGTATTTAAAGGAAGGGGGACAAATTAGGAATGACAACCTTCATTGAGATGGGGGCAAAACCACAGGTCAAACCATCTCAGGCATTCAAACATCCCCTTTACAGGATGCTTACCTCAAAACAGGGCTATCTGTCACCCAGAAGTGAAAGAACAGGGCCATGAGGTTCACACATAGAAGAGCTTTGCCTTTGCTCAGCTATGGGTCATACCTGTGTGCCTTGAGATTTGCTGTCCCCTACAGATGTGTGGGTGTGCCTGGAAACCCTTCAGAGCCACCCCTGACCTGGGACCACAGCAGAAACAATTGCTGTCCTTCATGTAGCATAGATGCCCAGACAGGTTTGAAACCTGCCTATTCACTAACCAGTGCTTGCCTGAGAGCATGGCAAGATGTAGAACCCTAAACAAATGCCCTCTCTTCAAGAAAAGTTGGGGGCTTTTGTTGCTCCAAGTTAAACAGCGTAGAACAAGGAGGATGTAGGTCCTGTCGATCCCCCCAAGTGATTTTTTTTTACCTCCTGGAGGACACAGTAACTGCTGAGCCTGCGGAAGCATTATCCTGCTTTCAGAGAGCTCTCTGATGAGGAATTCAGTGCTGTAGCTGTGGCACGGCACGAGACACGTGGTTGGGATGTAAAAAAGTGAAAAATAGGGCCCAAAGAGCTAGAATGTCTGTGATGAAGCTCCTCCTTCAGCAAAATGGGAAGTGTTAAAGCTCTGAATATCAATCAGCACTTCCCACAGGCAGTGGGATTCACTGGCAGGATCTGCCAGTGTCTCTGAGACACTGAATCCTTTCCTTAAATTAAAATTGTGACCAACTAGAGGCAAAGCAAATTACTAAGGTAAGCAAATATGAGTGACATTAGTCTTGTAAAAGAAATCTACAAAGTAAAATTCACTGTAGGATGCATGAAAACTCCATCAGTTCTTTGTTTTATGTAAATGAGCCCCCCAAACACTTGCAAATCACAGAAAATTGTAAAAATGCACCACAGAGTTCAAGTTTACAATTCAATAATAATAGTGTAGAGTATAATAATAATAATGTAATAGCAATAATAATAAACATCCACTGTTTTATTATAACTACAGATTGTGTCTGATTGAAAGTCATTAAAAACCTATGTAAAAATATGGAATAAAAAAGCAAATAGTTTTTGCTCTAGCTGTTTATGTATAGTACACTCAGTTTCTCTAAAACAAATCAGTGGAGAGAGGGGAGGAACAACAGGAAAACCCAAAATAATAAACAAACCATTTTTAAGACATGTTATAAAACTCCTGAGAGTCAATTGTAAGGGCACTTTCTCCTAGAAAGATGACAGCAATTATCTTCCTGCAAAGAAGGAGAGAAAAAGAGGGACACACTCCTGCAGTTCAAAATACTAGCTGTGATTTTCAATCTTTCTTTTTCTCTGTCCTCAAGAAACTCAGTTAAAAGGAAGTGGTGTGTACTACCAGGTACCACCAGAGGAAAAGGTACACAAATTATCCAGTTTTAGTCAGTTCCAGTGGCACAGAACAAAGCCCCATGGCCTTTAAAATGATATTTCACATAATAGTTTTGCCCGTGCTTCACCTGCTCACACCCAGGGGTAGATCAGAGCCCACAAGCTCCTGAATAGTTTTGAGGGATGACTGCAGAAAGGATGCATGGAAAAGCAAATTATTCTCAATTTCAGGCACATAAACAACTCTTAAACCTCAATCCCATTATCTTATGTTTCTGATTTAAACAAGACACAAGTGAAAATCAGAGGATACCAAGAGATGTGGTTCATCTGGAATTTAAAATGAGAAGCCTGTTTTGAAAGTTAAGACATTTATAAGGTATATATTTCCCAATTTATGCCCATCACTTTTTTATATATACAAAACAATAAACATTTCTCTTGGACAACAATTCTACAGATTAGTACAGACAGAAAGAATTTTTTCAAATATTCAGCCTTGGTTTTCCATTTCCTATAATTGTCCCAGGATTCTAAGCTGTACCCTAATTATACCCTAGGTATATAATTAATACCCTAGATACTAGCCTAAAATAATCCTCTCTATCCTTGCTGTCTGCACCCATCTAATTCTCCTGGGAAGAAAATATGTTAATAAAATAGATGAACTATTGTCATTTTTCCCCCAAAGCTTTAATAGAAAAGGGAGGACAGCTGAAGGGCAAATGGAGATTCTTACTAATTCCAGAATCTTTTTACACAACTCTTACATTTTTTCCAAGTTTTAATAAGCTATAGGCCTTTTTCTCCCAGTTCTCACTGTCCTCAATATGAGTGCTACTGAACTTAGCCTGGTGTTTATACTTTAATATTATAATGAAAAATAACATTTGCCCTATGGACAACATTACAGCAGAGATGTTGCTCAGTAGCTAGAGAGATCCCATGTGAACCATCTGTTTCTGTCCTCTGGATCTCAAGGGAGTGTGAATAAATAGTTTCTTTCTGAATGTGCTGTGTTTCAATATATGGAGTAAGTTTTCCACAAGAGAAAGACTTTTGTACCTCTCTAGTAACCAGGTGTTATCTGCAGCTGTAAATAGGGAGAAGTGTGGAGTACAGGCTGGAATGGTGTCCTGCTAAAGCAGACAGATTTAAATCTTCCTTGTTCTTCTTTTTTTCATCTGCTCAATCAGCTCTGCAAGATATGACATTGACACGTTGATCAGTTTCCAGAACAGCTTGTGAAACAATCATTTACTTTTGACCAGTCTCAATTATATCTTATCTACACTAGGTCACACAGTCTATCAAACATATAACTTAAAATAATGGCGAGGGTAAATTGGAACTGGCAAATGCAATGTTATGAAAGGTTAAATTTAAATTTCCCTGGGGTCAAAGGTATTTAAGGACAATCTAGGCATTGGTTTGAAATACAGCATAGTTAGCTACCAGATGAAAATGATTTTTCTTGCAGCAATTACCATGGTAGTCCCAGAAGGGGTTTGTTATGTTAAAACAGCTCTGAGACTCTGGAACTGTTCACAGGCAGGTTTTTAGGCTGCTTTGGAGGGCCTGCTGTTTGCTTTTGTTGGCAAGCATGACCTGTATGTTTATTTTATTCCTTCTTTACTTCACATGGTGAATTTTGTTCTCTGCGTGTATGAGAGGATTACAAGCAATAGATGTTAAAGTTTCTGTTTACCTACAAGGCATGTACAAACAGAGGGCCTGATCCAAACCCCGTTATCATCAGTGCAAAGTTGAGTCATCATCTCTGAAAGTCTAGTCGCCTTTTTCAAGGTACCGAATACAAATAGATGTTCTTCAAGCACCATGTCTAAAATTTAAAATATATTCTTTAGGGGGAAAAAAAGAGGAAACTCTCTTTTCTTTGATTTCCCCCTAGTTGGTGGGTACTTTTTTTAAGAGCAACTTTCTGTTTGACTGAACTTAAGGTTTAAACTTATACATCATCAAAGATTTTACCACAGCTGTGGCTGGAGACCAGTTTTTCCTGGAAGGATTTATGAAGCTGTTCTTTCAGTGACTCCTAGCAATGTGAAAGACAATTCTCTGACCTGCTCACCCTTATGGTGTGTGTACTACTCATAATGTGTACTTTTTTGGTGAACATAAGGAATGCAGAACAATGTCGGCATCTCATTTGCCAAAAAAAACCATACAAGAAGAAGGTCAGCCCAACAGCAAGGATGGAAAAGAAGCACACTATATCATACATGCATGGAAATAAGTCTTCTCATGGTGCATAGGAGACCTCATTACATTCCTCTCCAGGGAGTCAGCAGGAGGTAAAGAGCAAAACAGCCTTTGTGTAACACATGAGCACATCCTGTAAAGAGCATATATAGATGGTGAATCTCTCTAAAAACTGATACTTAGCATGCTAAGCAAACAAACAAGCAGCTGAATACATGTAAATTAGATGAATGGCTTGGGTATAGGAGACAGGAACCTCATAAGTCAAATGAATCCCAGCTTCCAGAAGGATTTGCATATAGCATAAGGAGGGACCTTCTGCAGATGCAGGTTTGCTAGCAGGGTGTGTGCCTGGGGAGCTGCGCCTTTGTGGAACTGCCTGATTGGAAGAACAAATTAATAGACTGGAAAAAAAAATCCACTTTCAAAACTTCAAAATGCAAGTTCCTGGATACAGTGTGTTCATTTTCTTGCCCTGTGTGTTAGTTGGTTAGGTTGCACTTCCCTGGTTGAAGCACCTTGCTTTCCGGCTCAGATACTTTAAGTCAGCAATCACACAATATTTTCTACAAGTGGGAGCTATGAGAAAGAGACAATTCCTGTGGCTGGGCACTGGAATAGGATGCAGTTACCCAATTATTGCTTGCCTCTGTTGCTCATTTATTAAACAAGAAAAAATTCCAAGTTGTTTGTAAGGTCTTCAGAGTAAGAATTGCCCCTAATGTTTGTCAGCACAAAGCCTAGCATGCTAGATGACGTGCCTGCTATGTGACTCTGCTCTGCAGACAGAAATAATAACCTTCAGGAGGAGGGCTCTCTCACTGTACTCTTCTTTTCACAGAGTACTGAGTTGTACTCTGTTGATGCTGAGTCAAAAACATGCACTTTTCTTCCATATTCATTACTGTGCTATTTGGAAGGCTCAAGGACATGAAGCGAACTTTAAGCTGAGAAGATGTTAACAGAATGTAGACATGAAAATCAGTGTTTCTGCCTCCATCTGTTTCTTGGGTCTCAAAAAACACAAGTGCCTCTGTAGCACAGTCAGTACAGTGACAACTTCTGGGCCCAGTGGGCAGACAATTTTAGCATCCTTTTTTTCAGAAAGACTGCCAATACTGAAACCTTGTCACTGCCATTTGTAGTACACTTTTAATTTAACACATCAAGATAAAATTGTTTCAGCCCACTGCCCAGCACTTGCCACCATGACTACTGATCTGAAGCAATGTTCTCAAGCATACAGAAAATGGGTGACAGAGCCATGAAAAAAAAATGAAAAAAAAAAGAAAAAAGAAAAAAGAAAAAACAGAGCAGATTAAATTAGAGTTCTAACCCAACTTAGACACTATGACCCCAGTCTTTTGGTCTTTCACATGTTCATTCGATAACCAGGATAGATAATACAGCTGCAGCATGGACAGAAAAAGAGGGAGGGAAGATTGAAAAGGTGGATGTACAGCTGTTAGGGAGCTACGGTGTCATGTCAATAATCTAGTAACCTCAAATCTCCATCCTTGCATAGATCAGTACCTGTTACAAAGAAATGTCCATATCTGAAAACTAATGTACTGCTGTCCAGATTTTTTGCAGGGTGTTCTCTGGAGGCTTGGAAGCAATCCTGAACTGAGGGACTTCCTCCTTACTGCTCTATCTAAGCTGCTTTGCATTACTGAGAAGTCCTTCAGATACTTGGGTATGCAGTCTCACCATCATGTTGAGATGTTGTCCATTTGGGCTGTCTTCTGGCACCATGCCACCTCCACCATGCAGAAGTCCTGATAAAAGTGAGAAATTTAGTTTGGTTTAGAGAAGACTCTGAGGTTTTTTTGCCAGACCTGCCACCATCACAATACTTGTCAGCCTGAAACTTGCTCTAAGTTGTCACAAAAACTGTCTGGGACTGAAGCTGTAGCATGAAGTTAGCAGTGATTTCACTACTACTCACCTCTATTCTACTGAGGTGTCACCACAGGGTGGACAGAGGAACCAGAGTGGACATGCAATTTATTACCAGACAAGACAGATGAAGAACAGTTTATAACTTACCAAGTGGGTTCTGCACAATCCTTTGATCTGTGTTACCCACTCTATTGTTAACACCTGTGCAATGCTCAATAAAACACTCCCACAAGCCCTTTTTGGTATCTCCAATGCACAGTCTGTTATATTTCCCGGTGATGATGCAGTGCATAACTCATTTAGAGGGGCATGTGAAGTGTTCATGAATGACAAATTAAGATTTAGTTCAAACATCCCTGATGGGGTCTTGGTGCATTTTACCAGGTTTATAGATCTGTTTCCTGGGAATGTACCTTATAAAGTTGCATTTGTGGGTTGTTTATTCAATGAGCAAAGTGATCCATTATGTTTTTGTCACTGTTTTAGACATGAATGGAAGGTAGGGAAATGAGTGCTGTAAACAACTCTTCTTTCCAATTTTTGCAAGAGTGAAAGTTGAAGTACAGCAAATGGAATAATCTGTTCAGGATTGCAAACTGAAGCAGAACAACACATAATCAAGAGCATTTAATTGTGTCCTATTTCTTCCATCCTGGGCATCTGGAGAAACAAAATTTTTCTAAAAATCTTTGGTTGATGAAGTGTGGTGTGGGAAAATGGAACACCAAATTTCGAATGGAGAAAAATTAGTTTTAGTCTTATTTATTCCAGGGGTTGTGAATGATGATTGAAAGAAAAGATTATCCCTCCACCCCTTTCTTTCAGCATTTCTCTGGAATTTCTGTTGTGGTCCAGTGTGGAAAGTGGTTTAGTGTTTCCAGACCAGAGGGCAAAATGAACAGTCTGTCTCATAAAAGCATCCCATTCTTGATATACTTCTATTATCATTTTGAAGACCAAGTAGGTTTTGATAATGGGCCTCTGGCTTCTGTAAGCATCAAAATCTTCTGAATTTCCTCTATTGCTAGCACTATATATCAGAGTTACTAAACAGTCCAGTGGGCAATTAGGTTTAGTTCGCAATGTCACTCTTTGAATGTTCATTGTTGTTGTTTTTTTTTTTAACCAGAATGTCATGCACCTCTGTTAGAGGCCACCAACCACAACTCTTATGATTTCACTCACAGGCTAGCTATCAAATAATTCTTTAAACCAGAACAAAGAAAAGATTTATTGGAAGTTCTCAGTTCCAGACAGGCCAGAAGAATTTGGGGCATTCCAGAAGAAGCTGAGGACAGATCCGTGTTCTTTCACCCTTGCTGTGTACCACGTTTCTAAAGAAATATTCTGTATTTGGATCTATTTTCCATGGATGGCCTCAAGGATTTGAAAATCCTTTACAGAGTCATTTCCTTTGGAAAAATGGAGAAAGGCAAAACTTTCCAGGCTCCTTCTTGCCCCACTGAAGGGTAAGCACTTACTGTTGAGTGCTGTGGGAATAAATGTGCCTATGTATGTATGCAGCACAGGCTGCAACAGCACTGGGATTGCTCTGAAGGTTGTGTATTTCACATACACTCTGCACTTCAGGCTTGGCAAGATCCAAGCATTTTCCTTACTTCCCTTTCCAGTACAGACACAAAATATTCATTGATGTGGGTAAAGATGTGTCAGGAGGCAATGTGTTCATTCCCTCTGCCACAGGGAGTTGTTCTGCAAAGTTGTTAGTCTCTGGTAGCTTAGCTGATTCCTTTCCCTGTGTGTTGCAGGAGCATCCAGAAAAGCTTACAAGATACTTAGGGTAAAACCCTTTTCATTTGCAGCATAATCATGTCTGGCTCAGGAAAATTCACTGGATTTAATGTGGTAAAAAAGAAACTTCCTTTTCTGAGCTCTCACTCTCTCTCAAAACAGATTGATCAATAGAGCAACACAGTAAGAGCGAAGACCTGTTTTCAAAGAGGAAAATATCTTGTGAATAAGCCACTGGCCTGAAACTCAAGAAAATGTCTTTGCTTATCACATGTTTGCTGACAGAGAATCCTTGCAAAATGCTGGATTTCCAAGAACAGATTGCTGAACTCCTACTTTCATCTCAGGAAAACTGCAGCCAATAAATCATAAAACCAGAATTACAGAGACTTTGTTTTGGGGTAAAATCAAAACTAGAATTAAACATTCCACTTTCAGAAGATAAACCTCTAATCCTGGACTATAGAGCCAGTGAGCCACAGCCAATAAATAATTTTTGCCACTAAAAATAAAGGGCAAATTATTTGGCCCTATTAAACTGTCCGATTTTTTCCCTTTTATGCACTGTTCCTGTAGAGCCCCAGATCCAGAGGGGACTGTGGTCAGATTTTTCTCATATTCTGTTTATTCTCCTCCGAGCTCCTTACAGTTTAGGACATCCTCAGGATGAATGCTTAAGAGCAAAACTTTACTCTTTGCTATTGATGAAATTCAAGGGTCAGATGGCACCAGGCTCATCCGAGACAGTATTGGAATGAAGCATTTTGAAATACCATGTGTTTCAAATCGTTTCTCCTTCTTGTTAAAAGAAAGGTGAAGGACAACAACACTAAGAAGACAAAGGACATAGAAGCCTGTATTTACATAATTTACTATTTGCATAACTTGGAATTTGAATTTGGTCTGCAGTCTGGTAGGAATTTTTTTCCCTATGTACGATTGTTGCGGAATTGGGAGGAATTTTGCTTTCCTGGTAGTAAGATATAGCTTTTTCCAGAAGTATGTATTTTAAGAAATGCACTCACAGCTGGCTAGTGTATTGGTGATATCCCTGTCCTCTCCTGATCCCCTTTTGTGACACATTACATTTTTGTGGATGTTGCCTTTAAATAAGTGTAGAGAATGCAGGGAAAGACGTTGCAGGTTGTGAAACACAAAATGGGTGTTCTGTGACCACTCCCCAGACAAAATGTCTCCCAGAGGTTCCTGTGACTATGGGGAAATTACGTCCAACATTCCTATGCAGTCTTTAAAAAGAAATTTTGAAATTTAAATATTACTTTGTTTTCCATAATTGCAGCAAACAGCTGTGATCAACATTCAAGTAAACCAAAGAAAAAGATCTTTCAGTCTTAACATTTTTCCTAACAAGTTAACTATCTGTGGCAAATTTCAGATATGTGCTGCTCCAGTCCTCTCTATTAGAATTCACTCCATGCTGTGGATTTTAAACTTATGCTGTCAAATTTAGTCACATTGTATTTTACAAGATATTTGGTGCTTGTTTGCTTCGTTCTTAAGTTAGGCTCATTCATTCTTGGAGATAGCCTCTTCCATCAAAAAAGGAAAGGAGTGTGAACTTTTTGTAGTAAGGGTCTCTTAGGCATCACTTTGAAGACAGATACAGCAAGAAATTTAAAATTCCATAGGAAAAAAAAAAAGGAGTCTTTGATAGTTCTTCTTAATAAACCAAAATGGCTTGGTTCCAAGCCTGCAAGAACTCAAATTTTGAAAGGTTTGTATTTTGAGCTTTCTGTGTTCAAACCCCTCACAACCATGGAACCCAGAGTGGTGATCCACTGCAAAATACTCATTTCTGGGGATGTGAAAATAGGTGCCTCTGATGAGAGTTGTATGAAACCCAAAAACCTTTCCTCCAGTGGAGTGATTGCTTAATATCCTACTAAATTATACTCCTGCCTCTAAGTACGACTATTAGAAGTGATCCTTAAAGATATCTGGAGACCGTGGTTTACGTGTAAGGCAAACAGATTGCATTTGTAACATTTAACACACAATAACGATAATAAAACACACTGACGTGGGTTTTCTCTGTAAACAGTCTCTTCTGAAGATAGAGCCAGTGAAATGTTTTGAGAACTTTGACATTTATAGCTGTATTTATAATCTCTTTTGGATCATTTCCTCATGGAATCACATGTTTGTGTATTTTAAATTCTCTGGAGAAATAAAAATGTTTAAACAAAATAATGATGTGATAGGCACTTTATGAGGGCTTGTTCAACACGCGCACACGTACAAGCAAGGCTGGGTTTGTTCTGAAGTCATTGAGTGGGAGTTTTGGAAGTGGATATCAAGGAGAGAGCCTCTTCACTGGAATGATTAAAAAGAGAGGAAAAAAGCAAGTATACCCAGGCCTGCCACAGAAGATGGAACTTGCTGTCTGAGAAGTAACATGGCAGTTGTTATGCCTGCCGTACCAATATGAAAAAGAGGTAAAGAGGAAGGAGATACTCTTATGTTCATATGCATACATATGCCTCAACATGTGTAAATGAATTCACACTGGCACACATCACATAGGCACTTGTATTAGTGCGTAATTCACAGTAGATAATTTATTTGCCAGTCTTTCTACTAATGGCACATACGTGAGCAGACTGCTTTTTTCTAAATGTGACTCTCATATTTCAGAATAAGAGGAGGCTTTTACTGTACAGTGAGAGCACAGGTATTTACTGTGAATATTTAACACTGGATGTTCAAATTCAGGCTGTGTGTGTTTCCACACAAACCACATGGGTTTATTTCCAGTTTTGACATCAATGGCTTAATAGTAAAAAGTAAAAAGTAAAAATATTTCTTTCATAGAAAAGTAAAAATATTTGTTTCATAGGAAAAAAAAAAAAAGTGAGAACTATTTCCAAAGGGCAAGTACAGACAAATAGGATTAGACTTGTATAAGTTGAGTATATTTTTCCTGGGCAACCAAACCTTACTTGAGGCATCATTCAGCTACATGGTTAGATTGTCACCCATATTCCCCAGCCCACAAGAAAGAAATTAGTCATTACAGCAGAGGACAGAGAAGCTATCTGCCCAAGTTCAGGAAGAAAAAGCCCTGGGAGGCCCGTGCCAGTATTGCCTTCAGCATAGCTGTGTCTTCACAACGCAGACCCGTATTGCCTCCAGAGTCTGGTGGAGGGGGATTGAATGCCACATTCCAAGAGCAATCACATCTCTCAGTTCTTCCAAAGTGCTAAAAAATTGTATAAGCACAGAGAAGCAAGTTCATTTTTAAACTCAAGCAAACGCTCACCCAGAATGTTTTACAATGCTCAGTTTAGCTTTCTCTTCTATTTTTTTCATATTCAAACAGTATCACAAGCATGTCAGGAGTGTTTCTAAAAAGAAGAGAAGATACAAAGAGCTTGTGCGCCCTGGAAATTTTTTTCTATGTCAGCTTCAAAATTCTCACCAAAGCTGTGTAAGAAGCTTGCTAGAACAGCACCAGATGCTCAAGTGTCTTCACTAGTTGGAAAATGATAGCAATTCAGGAGCTACACATAGCTCCCATTGAAGTCAGTGATATCAGATCCCCACTGATATAAGGAGTCACTGGATGAAACCCCACCTTTGTTAAATAAGCTCCCCTGTCTACCAACTAGAGAGAAAAAAAGCAGATATGGTTGAAAATAGAGGCTGTTCCAGAAGGAATACTGAGTTTTTCAAGTCTAATAGATGCTCTTGTAATACAGACCTTTTCTTCTGGGGATTCACAATACTTGGAAAGACAGAGCTGTTTGCAACTCTTCCCTGAAAAATTAAAAACTCAACTGTTCTTTCTCTCAGATGTTGATTTTGCTCCTGTTCCTAGCAGCAAATACCTATTTTGTTTTGTGGTATCTAGTGAAACCTAGGAAGTCCTCATATAGCAGAGGAAAAGCACACAGATTCTGGGACAAAATGTGTCATTATTTAGCCTATTACTGCCCAAATATGTCTTAAAAGACAAGAATTACTTTAGCCTTGGCTTGTGGATGAAGAAGAATTGTCACTAAGAAGTAGTTCAAGGAATGGAATGACTTAAGCAGAGGTCTCTGGGGAAGGGAAGAGAAAACAGAGGGTAGAATTCTAGCATATAAAGCTCATGTAAATAAAGCACTGACCTTTACTTCTGACATTGTTTCAAGTCCAGCTTTCTCTCTTAAGTAGAAGTAGACAAAGGTTGGTAGAGAGATTTATTCCCCTGGGACCTGTGTTAGGCCCATCAGACATCCCAAGGGAAATGATTTGAAAGGTCACAACATAGCTGCTGGCTATCTTTTAGCTGTGGAAGGGCCTCCGAACTTCACTTATTTATAGAGTCCTCCTGATGATTGAAAACTATCATTTGTCATTGTTTTGACCTCTTAACAAGTACCCTTCTGGGTTCCAGAGTGTTTAAAGGCTAGGGAATTCTATAGTGAGCCAGAATGAGCAAGAAGGTAGCAATTGGCAATGGCTCGTCAGCTATATTGTTGTATTGCACTAAATAGTTTATTTAGTGGCTGTCCTTGTATTGGGTGATGGGAAAAAGTGTTACTGGGTATGTCAGGTCACGTGGATGGTGTATTTCACCCCCCCCCCCGTCACATGGTTGCTTCCTCACACACTTCCCCTTTCTGTATTCTCTGGGGGTCCATCCCATGGATGGCCCCTCCCCAAATGGCATCCCATTGGCCATGGTCCTCTTTCCCCGCCCCCTTCCTGGGATATAAATCTGCACTACAAGGGGGCCCTGCACTTTCCTTCCTGCCTGGGTCGTCAGTGTTTCTGGAAGTGTCCTGGCCCAAGCCAATAAACAGGATGCTCCCTCCTGCGTGGGGGAGAATGCTTCTCATCTTTTATTGTCAGTCCATGCAGGTCCGTGTGGGCTTGGGTTCTAGGTAGACGGAACCAGACCCATACAAAGCCCAGAGAACCATGGATTACTGCACTATATCATGCTAGGCACTCTGTAAAATGAAATCATATGCTTTCTCTAAACTACTCTGCTGCCCCACTACATGTTCTCAGTGAAGTTCTCAGTTACTCCTTAGAAAATAGACCCAGAATTTTATAACATATTAGAAAATCCCACTGTAGTTCTCAGAAAACTCTAGGAACCGTAATTGTGTAAACAATGTCTAGGTAAGAAAAATAATTCCTGTGACTCATGGAGACTGTGAGATATTTAATATTTTTAGATGGCACACCACAGGCTTTAAAGAAGCCTACATATACCACTATCCACTAAAAAGGTATCTTCTGAATTCTTTTCTTCTTCTCACCATGTGTCAGATTTCTTTTTTCCTTCGTGTATTTTCTCTCTTACCATTCTTTCTCCCATTGCGTTCATGTTGCTACATCCTTCTCCTTATCTGTTCATCCACACCAAGGATCTGCCACAATAAATTACATATTTTTGGCAGAGAGTGTGCAGTAGGATAAAAGAAGATGTGTTCCTTTGTTTTTCTTCTGACCAGATCTACATGTGCTGAGCAACTCAGAGATCAAAACCCCAAAACACTTTCTATAAGCCACTAAACACTATGCAGTTTTTATTAGAGATGTAAAATGTCTCAGTATTACAAATTCAATTCTCCAACCCCATCTTTAACCAGAAGAAAATATCCCAACCTTTTTTACGTAGAATATATCTACTTAAGTGTATCATAAATGACTGAACTAAGTGAATCAATAGGCAAGGGGGGTTTTCATTTATGGACAGAAAGAACTAATCGGTAGTAATATGATTGTTCTCTGTAGAAAATGGGTAAGGTATAGAGTGCTGCTGTGGAGACATAGGCAGCATTAGTCACTGTCAATATTCTCAGAGAGTTCTACCTATTGTGATGAAGCTTTATAAATCTTTGTCATGTCTTTAGTGCAATAGACACACAAATCTACTTAGAGTTCAGGTAACATATTAACATAAATAGCCAAGTACCAAATAGGAGATCTGACGATTTCTTTTCAGGGATGGGGGTTAGATTATTAGGTGATATTGTGCTGTATTATCTTCTGGTTTTTATTCAATGATCAGTGTATACAAGGAAGAAAAGCAGGTTTAAGAGATACAGATGGCATTAATAGTAGATTGAACAATAAAATAATATGCATAATTTAAATATGAAGATCGTGGCTCCCATTTATTAGAGGTGCTACTCACCTGAATACTTTCTAAATGTTATTCAAATAACATGCTTTTTCCTTATAGATATTTATTGTATCCAAGCTGATCTTACTCTTACGAGTCAATTCTGGGTCTGATGCTCTCTAGTCACCAACTGAAACAAGCCTATTGACATGACATAAATTCACACTAACTGATGCTTTTGTCCCTTCTCATCCAGGGCTTGAATGCAGTTGTCTCACTTATTGCTACACCAGTTATGTCAATGTCTAGGAACGGATGCCCAAGAGGTAAAGGAAAATAACTGGTCTGGTCTAAGCTATTTTTGAGTCATATTGCAGAATGATTGGATTTGGTTCCAATTAGTAACAGCCACAAGTCCTGTAAAAATCCACCCACAGTGTCAGTTAAGGGCTGAGACCAGCCCCTGTTTTACATTGGCATGTTGATTGGCTAGTATTAGCTCTTTCTCTCTCCTCTCTCCAGCTCTTGTCTTTTCAGGCAATGCTAACTCACACCTTACAGGTCATGAGATGTCATCAATGGGGCACTTGTCCCCATGAAAAGAAGATGAGCAAGTCAATAAATTCTTTTTAGAGTATACTGAGTGTCCGGTCCCATCTATCAACAGCACACAGTGTATTTTTCTGAGTTCCTGTTAATTGTAAAATATTATTTTAGCAGATGTTCCCAGAGGCAGAAGGATTTTATCCACTGCCCCAACAGGCCTGGAAGATGTACAATGATAAAGAAACAAGAGCTAAGAAAAATAAATCTATGTAGACATTGTGATTGCTTTCTGGGAGGGGGGAAAACAAGTAAAAACAAAACAACAAACAACAAAAGAAAAAAAAACAAAAAACACCCCACTCCTTAAATATTTACTTCATTATGATCCTTTAATATTTGAGGCCAATGTATCAGAAAGCAACTATTTGACTCAGGACTTGAATAAGATGCAGTGATAAATAACCAAAGTAACTGCAGAGTGAATACATCAAACTGTGTGCATGCAGAAGAGACACAGAGGGAAAAAAAGTGCGTACAATTATACTTATGCCCAAAAGTAATTATTGAGTGGCCTGCACTCTGGTCTGGAGGACAAAAATAATCATGTATTTTCCCATAAAAATAACAAGGTAATTACTATGTAAACACTATGTCTCTACATGGCAATTACTGCAGGCCAGGTTTTGCTCCCCCTATTCATACTGAGTGCTGCCACCAGGTGAACTGGCCCCCACCTTGTACCACAGCTACTATTTGGAAACTGTGTACTGAGTATGAGTAAAGGTGACAGCCTCGTGTAATTAAATGGTCAGTGAGCAATTACTATGTTAGTAAGCATAATGAAGCACTGCAAAAGGATCTGTAAGCAGATGACCAAACATATTTAAATACTGCATTATTAGAGTCAACCTGTCCTGCTTCCATTGTCAATAAAAAGATTTCCTCGCACCATTTTTTTGTTCCGTTTCTATTCCCCTTTTAAACACTCCTTGGGTTAAAGAGCAGAACCATAACAAAACCACGGAAGCCAAAGGTGCATGAGAAGGGGTACATTGATCTCTTCACAGCTCTGCTGAGCAGGTATGCTGGTAGAGTCTTCTCTGAGCCCAAGCCAGGCCTGTGCCAGGAGCTGGAGGAGCACTAGCCAGCAGAGGTGGGTGGCATGCAAAATTTTGAATTCCAGACTGATTTCTGAAAGCTTTTCCAACTGCTATGTGTCTTGGTTACCCAGACACAAGATCAGAATATGTTTATTTTCTCTTTTGTCTGGGATGCTGTGAGAGTGAAAACCATTGCTTAAACATCAAGCAGTGAGGACCTGCAGGGACAAGGACGCCATCCATAGAAAGATTTTTCCTCCTCCTCAGTGAGCCTTGTATATATTCCTTTGAGCTTTTCAACACTTGTGTAAATACTGTGCCTCTGTTTTTATTTGACTGCATTTGAGGATCTCAAAGCACTGTAAGAACTCTAATGATCTTGGTGATACTGTTCCTGCTCTTGTTAAAATCAATAGCAACACACCCTTTGATATTAGTAGCAACACAGTCATGCCACAGGCTCTATAATATGTTGAGGAGGAAGGTATATATCTCATGTTTTTTCCAGTCAAAATAATAACATATTTTTCCTTAGGAGCAACAGGAATGGAGAAGCTTCTTGGAGATTGATTATTTTGCTACCAAAGCAAGAAGAATTGTACCTCTTGATAACAGTGGTATGCCTGAATCACCAACCTCTACTCCCTGTGCTGGGGTATGCAACAGTGGTCAGTTGTCACAGAAGATAAAATGAAGAACCAATAAGCCAAAAATTTTTTAGTATAGAACTGAGACATTATGGTGTCTAATTGACAAACTGTCTTAAAAGGTGTTCGTGTTTTCTGAAGCATTCTGTCACAGGACTGTTGTCAGGCTTATTATACATGTGACCCACCAGCATCTAATTGGTATCCCAATATCTTTAAGCTGTGACCTAGAAAGAAAGAGCGGAGCAGAAGAATGCAGTAAAAAAAAAATCTTGTCCTGGTCCTAGAGTGGTAGGGCAAATGCCTGTTCCTGTACTGTACATGCATAAACAGCTCTTTCTCAGCTGCGATTTAATGTTGCTATACCTTTGATTGCAATTACATTGAATCACATTGCAACAAATCTTTGTAATGCCAATCCCATCTTTCCACCTCATTGACAGCTCTGGAGATGCATCTGAAATTCATAGTAGCCTCATAGCCTATGGCAAGAGAAATCCATGCTGCTAAAATTTTATTTTAGAATTCAAGCTGGTTTCTCTCAGCCTAGGATGCTCTGGTTTTAATCTTTTGCTGCCTAGCACAGTGTATCAAAATAACCAGCCAATATTGTTAAACTGTCAGGGGTCCTCACTGCCGCTGAATTTTACCAGTATAAATAAATATTGCAACTTAAGGAAAAAAAGCATCCCTATGGACAGATTTTTTAACATTAATAGAATTAAGAGGAGAGTGAAATTGTGTATAAACTTCAACTTGATAACAGCCTTCTCCTTTCCTTTTTCCTCTTTTTTCTTTTTTTTTTTTACAGAAAGAAAAGGCTTGAGTGGAATATTCAGGCTGATTTACTGCTCAGGCTGATAGGGACTCCAGGCTGGATCCCAAAATTTGAACACCGTTCAAAGGGAGAGATATTTAAAAATCCCAGAAAAAGAGATATTTCCAAATTAATGGCATTGCCCAAATGCCTTGGCTCCTTGCACCCCACCAGGAAGGTTTATTATTTTCTGGTAAAATGTTGCTTGAATGGGGAGTGGTAGTCAGTGATGCGTCAGTGCTGCTCTTTGAAGACATTAAAAAGCTGAATGCACAACAAAGAACAGATGTTCCAGCATGCTTTATTTATGCACCCATCAGCAATCTTCCAATGACCACAAAACACAAGCTTTTTTTTTTTTTTCTTTTTACTCCTCACAATATTATTTTCTGATCAACTCACACTCTATTTTTCCTCCAGCTGAAGTCTTACATGAATTTGGGGGGGGGGGTGTGTGTGTATGCACGCGTTTTGCGTGGGTGTGTGTGCCTGTGTGTGTGCCTGTGCCTGTGCATGAGCGTGTGTGTGTTCTTGAAAGTCTGCTTCCATCAAAAGCAGCCTTCTATTGAACTGTCGAACAGGTGTGGATTCTGCAATTAGATCACATTTCAGAGAGAGAGAGACACTGAGGGTAATAATGGCGGTGAATTCTTCATAGTCAGATGCAGCACCATAGCGACCAGTAACAATGAAGAATAATAGGTATTAGTATTAGGGTGATTATTTTTAGTTTATAGAATCATTTGATTGAATACTGCCATAAGGCACCGTTAACGTGTGCACAGCGCTTGCCAGCTGTAGAGCAAACTTGTATTACTGGCACTTATCTGAAATTCTCATCTCTCCCCCACCCTCTCTGCTCACAATTGGAATGAAAGTAGCGATTAGGAAGTGAGATGTAATGCAGATTAAATGTTATGATGGACTAAGATCCTGATAGGTTATTAAAACTCACTTGCATTTGGTGTTTTAAAGGCATAGTGTTTGCATATTTTTCTACCGGTCTACATCTTTTGGAGATAAAACAAAGGGAACATTTTAAAAATCCACTCCTAACCAGGAGGCTTTTTAATAGTGAGTTTCCAAATTTATGACCTTCCTGTGTGTGCTTTACACCTGTGTGTTGTAAATATATATTAAGTATGGAGCAACTGTGTTACCAGTAACCATGGATCTGATTTAAACAGAGCTAAGGCCTCTGCACTGCAGTGGGCCAGATCCTCAGCTGATGTAACCTGGCATCTCTCCACCGAACTCAGAGGTGCTACATAAAGTTGTACCAACAGAGGATCTGCAGCAAGGGGAGAATGACAGCCTTAATTTGGAATTTCCCTGCATCTGTTGGTATAAATCAGAGGCCTAACATTATTGTCACATAATAGTCTGGTGTAGCAGAGGTGCTGTGAATTTTTAAACATAGAGAGAACTGTTGATCTATTGTTCCTCTCCCAGCCTCCTCCCTCTCTACTTTTGGCTGGCATTGTAAGGAAACAAGAATATTGCAGCGTTGGACAACATGGAAAATTCTGATCTCTATTCTTAATAGATCTTGATATAGATGATTTGTTTTCTCCTTAGGCACAGAACTCGGTTGTTTAGAGACCCTCAGAAGAAACATAGTTCTTCCTTTGATGTCACCTGACATCATAAATATGCCATTATTCCTTCTGCAATAATAATTGCTATTAACAACAGTAGTAGGAGTATTTTATAATATCAAAAAAGCATGCTCATGGCTTCATCAGAGAGGTGAATGTCATAATCCATTTCTTGTAGACTAAGTAAATAAAGACTAAGTCTCACTCAAAGATTTAGCATGCACTATGCAAATACCACATTCCAATTTCAGTTCTCTTTTGTTGATAATTAGAATTATTTAAAAAAAAACCATTAAATTTATTTTTTCAAAATGTCTTCAATGTTAGATGATGGTTGTTTTATTTGCATTTGAGCCAAGGGAACAAGAAGGGTGCTATTACTTTTTCCCTTGACGTTATGACAGTGTCTATGCAGATGTTGCAATACCAACTTTTCTGTATGATTCTGAATTGCAATCATACTGTGCATTTATTCATCTGATTGAATACTGCCACGAGGCACAGCTAACGTATGTTAGCAGTGCACAGTATGCATAGCCTAGTGCTCTTGCTTCACAAAAATGCCAGCAAATGCAACAGTGGGTACAAACCGAAACCACGCACTGAATTTTGGCAGAGCTTGGCGAAAAAACACCTCCAAAAGTTACATCCTGTGATGTAAATCTCAGTATGCCTTACACAAGTCACAAAAACAGCAACGGGAATCTGTAGCGTATGTATGCTCACATAGTGTGCACTGACACTGTCATAAAACCACTATTGAAAATAGTATTTCACATGTGTCTTAGTTTATTTCTGTATACAAACCATTCAGGTTTTTTTCTGTTAATATTTTCTCAGGTTTTTGTTTCAGTGTTTAGTTTGATGGTTTGGGAAGCACAGTGCTAACTCTGCTACATTTTTTTTTTCTTTATACTCCTCAAAAATATGCTATATTAATTTAATATGCTTTAAAATTTCAATGCTGATGAGGAGTTGCATGCCATTTTTTAGCCCAGTGAACAAAAGGCTTACTGAGTCACACATAGCCTATTCAAATAGGAAATGCAGATGCCTGCTAATTTATCTTCTCACATAAATTCCGTTTACCAATCCATACAAGAAATGCCCCCATGTCTTTGTAGTACTGCAACCAGAACGGATGCTGTCACTCAGGGGGGACATGTGACCATTAGTGCCACCACCTTGGGGAGCTCTTTAGCATACTGTCCTCCACTGCTGTAATTAAAACTAACAAGAGCAGTCTACAAAGGAAAATAAGAAAATGCAGAGAGAAACCTGCATATTACAGCTTGCAGCAAGCTGGAGAAAAAAAGTTGGGGAAACATTCCTATGCATTCCCAATATGCAGAGGAAAGCCAGATTTCTACAGAGGTTACCAGTGAGGAGAAAAATAAATACATGGACAAGACAGACCACTCACTACATAGGAAGATTATTCCTAAACTATTAGTTTAAGAACACATTGGTTAGAGAAAAATACTCAATTCTTAAAGGAAAAGGAGAGGAGTGCTTCTGCACTGGGAGGAATAAATAGAATCAAAATTCCAATTTTTCTTCCCTTATGTCAAAAGGGGATGCTAAAGAAGAAATTAGATATTAGAACTGGGGTGGGGCACTTTCCCCTGGGAACAGTTTAGCCACCAAATACACAGTTTGAGGTTGACCACAGCTACCCACATATTTATTTTAAATTCAATGAATAGTTTCAGTTATAGACAGACTCAAAAATAGAAGATGAGGTAAAAGTTCTTCAGATATACTGTTTTAAAAGATATACTGTTTTAAAAAGCAATATTGTGCAGTTCTGCTTGGAACATATTGCTTTGAAATTTAGTAAATGGTAGTTCTAATGGATCAAAAATGCACAAAATAAAGGGAAATTTGTCTTGGAATAAAATGAAGTGATTTTTATTTTACAATTCATACTTAACAAAGGGAGAACACGTCTGCATCTGGTCAACTGGAAATAGATCTTTACTCCTGGTTTTGCAACTCAGCCTCTGAATCAAAACTCAATACTTTGGTTATGGTTTGACTTAAAACCACATGCTAGATGCAGCAAATAGACTTTCAGAAATGCCCAGCTCCCAGATCTCTGATCAAGTGGTTATGTCTTCCCCTTTGAAAGCAAAGGATGGATGCAAGAGTTGATGGGCATGGGAAGACAAGTGGCTGCTTGTGTTTGCCCAGTTTAAGAAAAGTCCCAATTCCACTGCCATGATGAGGAAGATCTGCAAGGTTGGAAAGCAGCAATGCAGCAACAAGCTTCTGAAAGCTACAGTTCTGCTTAGCTATATCTTCCATTTCCACCCTATTCTGTCAAAACGCCTTTGGGATTTGGCAGGGGCACAGTGGCTGTGGGATTAGCAGGGAGCGCCTTTCAGAAATGGTGTTTTATATAGAACAGGTGATATTTCTCCCCTAGTGACAGGACACCTAACCCCCATATCTTCTTGTAGACCTAGTTCTCACAGTGGTTTTCCACCACAATCTGACATATAACAGCAGATGGATAAGTCTGTAAAGACTTCACATGGAGGAAATGGAATCACTTGAAGGATGAATGACTTATGACAGGCACTTAAGGTCTCGGCTGATTTAAAGAAACTTGTCATAAGCCAGATCCCTGAGAACCACTGGGCTGTCATCACTGTCATCATGGTCAAGAGAGTGCTGGGCTTTCAGCACTCTCTAGATCCAACGTGTATATGTTTGGGCAGAGACATATATTTATATAGCACAGGCTAGAAGGAAGGCAGCTGAACAACAGCATCCCTTCAGTACCAATGCCTTGTATCAATGTCCAGAGCTCAATAACAGCACAAAAATGCAATTGGTGGTGGTGATGGAGAAACAACATGGGGAGGAAGAGAGGGAAGGAGGTGGCTAATGAAAGATCAGCAGATCTCATGAGATGTGTGTTTTCAGCATTACACCATCCTCAACACCAGTTTAGAGTATCTGGATGGGATTATGGAGCCAGACCTCACTGCAGAGGGTCCCTGAGGAATATGGGGAAAAAGGAGAAATGTGTGGGGAGCACACTACGGCACAGACCACTGGAGTTTCACCTCTTCAGCTCTTTCTACTATATTTTAAAATAATGCCTTTAAAGAAATAAGCAGAAAGGGTCTCATAATCCTAGAAATAAATGTATTTTTAAATTGTTTCACTTTTTTTTTTATGAAAATGTATGAAAGTAGAAAAAAGAGGCTGCCATGATGTTTTTTCTTGATGGAAAATAGCATTGTTTGATAAGCCTCATTGCTTTGCTGGTGCTTAGAAAATTAATTCCTTCTAACTCACAGATGAGTTGACCTTTGGCTGAACCAGTCTGCTGTCATTTTGGGACTCCATTTTTCATTTATTTCAGGATAAATTCTACCATCTTTGCTTCTGATACAGAGTGCGTTACGTCTCATGATGTCCCATCAAAAATATGCTACTTAATATGAGTAACTGGACTTCCTAGTTGCTATTTTGAGAAAACACTGCTTTAATTGCTAAGCACTTTCTCATTATAAAACAGATCTGGATACTGGTGTCTACAGACATGTTTGCACTTCATCTACTACCTCTCAAAATAACTTGATGCAAAAATGGGTCACAGCAGTGGAGACATATATCTACTTTTTTGCTACATACAACATTATTTTGCTCCTACTCGGGTAAAACATGTGTGTGCAGGAGGCACCAAAGGGAGCAGAAACATGGGAGAGTAATGGAAGTAAGAAAACATGGTGAAAACAATGTCAAAAGAAAATGATGATGACATCCACCACTGTAAGAAGAATATGCTGTGAAGTCAGATAAAAGAGTTTGCCTGTTTGAAGTCAGAGGTGTTGAGTAAATTTACTTAATATGAGCGTGAGATGGAGCAGCAGTAAAATACTTGATAAACAGACAATACAAGCCACCTGGCACTTTAAAATCCTCTTATAATTACGTTTATTTCACACTAATAATAAAATATGTAGAAATGATCTATATTATTTAGGCTTCTGATGTATCATTTGCAAAATCATGTAATACCCAAAAAGCTCTGCCGTCACCATGTCATTTGAGAAGCAGCTTTTAGCATCGCCACACATTGTTCTCACAGCTCGCATTATTAATGTGATCATCCTCTAACAGCTGTCTCATGAATCAACACAACCTGACTCCCTGGCAATAAAAGTGGTAATCCCGACCTGTCACCATTTCACCATCACCACCACAAATTTGGATACCATGTGCACGGCTGCTGTGCTGTGCAGTCTGGTGTAGGGTGCATGTACACCATGTTTGTGATGGAAGAAAAGTTTGAATCAGTAAATCCATTCCAAGGAGACAACAAGGAGGGGATTGCCACAAATGTATGTGAATTCACATATAATGCTCCCCATCACACTAATTTCCTGTACCTGACCACAAAAGTCAAATACCTACCAGTGTAGTAGAAAAAGGAGGCCTGTGGGCTCTATGCAATAGATCCAGTCTGACACAAAAGCACACGTTCTTTTTATTAGCAAAAACTAAACTTAAATCCTCCTAAGGATGCAGAAATTTAGCTCTGGTTGCTATTTCCAAAATGCAGTTGCTGGACTCCACAAAAATCTGAATTTTACAAATCTTTTTTATCTGGAAATGATGAGATACTCAGTGGAGAAAAAAAAGAAAATGGAGAAACTTAAGAATTTCTTAGAGTCAGTGGAGAGGTCCTGAGGCAATAAGATTTTTTATTTTTTAAATTTGGATGGAGAAAATATGTAAACTTTTTTTTTTCTCACTGAGAGACAATGTGAGTTCTGGGAAAGCAAAAACTCCAGTTCAAAAATACTCACAAATTCTGAAGGTACTTGGGATGAAGATTTTGCTATCTATCCCTAGGACAGAGTATCCTTTATGTCAACTGATGTTGGTTTATTTTATTTCCATACTCAGTTCTCTGTCACTTACAGAATGAAATAGTAGGTCATCCATATCAAGATTTGAAATTTTATTTATTCAGGAGCAGTTAGGTTTTATGATTTAAGGCTCTTAATGGGTGCTGGAAATTTTTGCAGAAGAAAGATGATTGATGAGCTGTAAGGAAATGTATTGCTTTATAGGCAATTTAGATTTTTTGTGGAAAAGGATCCAAATAATTAATATAATCCCCTACATGTAAAAATGGGGTTTGAAGTCAAGATATATGATACCCTGAGGTGTACAAACCTGAATACAGTGACAGCTTTGTTCATAAAAATACCCAAGCCAAGCTATTTTTACTGCATGAACAGTACCCCAAAAGTACCCAGCCCCAGAGAGACACCTTTTTTTAGAAAACAAACAGTGGTGTTTGTTCAACTCTGTCGTAAAAAGAAAGGAAAGAAGAGCAATGAAAGAAAAATGAGAAGACAATGGGCTTTCCCTGTCTCATATTACATACTCTGTCTTCCTTTCCTCCCCCCCCAGCCAGCTAAAGCAACTGGCAGGTGCAGTATTGCTCTGCAGATGGACCAGGAGTGGCACACACACAGTTATACATGCCTGGCACACTTGTATTTCCTGCTTTATATCACATGCCAACTAGCCAGGCAGTAGCCAGATTTGAGAGGACATCCCCAACAGTTGTTGTGCATGGAGAGGAACCAGTCTACTGGCAGTGCACTATTAACACTTCTCCAAAAATAGACTGTGCACTTAAGCCAGGGCCATAATTCTCATTTTCCCCCATTTTTTCACTGTCATACTTTCTTTGTCTTCCCTTCTTTGTCATAACTACAGTGGATATCTTTTAGATGGGACAAGTCAGGACAGGTGATTCTACAGCCCTGGATTCCTTGAAACTTTATACACATTTCTTACTGTTCTCCCAGTCCCTTGTCTCCCAGTCCTAAATCAGCTCTTTTTAGTTTGGGAGTGGGGGAGAATAAAGGTAGAAGGGGAGGCCTAAATTTGCTCATAAACTGCCTCACAGATCACATTTATAGAAGATTTTTGGCATCTAAAGATGCAACTAATTATTTGGTAGGATTTACAAAATCATAGATTGAGACTGAATCAGACAGATTTACAAAATCATTGTTTCTAGGAACCTAAGTATTTTGTTAAATCTGGTCTTGTACATTTACTGATGTGCCTATTTTGTTTGAAATCTCATCCAAAACTCTCCTTAATTTCTTCCATTTCAAGGGTGGTAAAACTGCTGCTGTGTGCATCTGTGAAAATATTGTGGACTAGGTTGTGATAACAAAGGCACTGGAAAACCAATGTCACCATCTCCCTGCTAAGTTCTCCAGCCAGTGGAAGCCCTGAGCAGTGGAGAATCAGTGGACCAATTCTCACAGCCACTCCACTCCCCACAAAGGATGTAAACAAGAAGAAAGTATGTGAACCCAGCAGGGATGTTCACAAGCATCTTAAAGCAAACTCAAGTTCCCTTTATGTGGCACACAATATTTGAAAAAATGAGTTCTCTAGACAGAGAATATACCAAGGAAATATCCCACCAAAGCAGGCTTCAGCCAGTCTTAAGGCAGGAGAGATTCTGGTCAAAATACTTACAATTACAATTAAAAATTAAAAAAAAAAAAATTAAAAACCCTCAAGAAGTTCGAACACAGCAATAAAAAAGAGGAAAACAACTACAAAGTTGGGTTCCCTTAAATCCTGACATTTATCACACTGTGGGATTTACTTTTACTGCAGTATTTAAAGGATTTCCTACTCTTAGACTTGGGAATACTGCAAATAGCACAGTAAATATAACTACTACGAGCAGTAAATGTCAAGATTTTAATGGTGCCTACTGTATGCCAGTTGGTTAGAGTCACCCATATGTGTCAATATGTGAGATCTGATTCTGCCCTCAGTTATGTCTGTGTAAAACAGGAGTAAGGGCACTTAATTCAGGTGAGTTACCATCACACAAAACCTATGTGAAATTAGAATCCAGGTCTGTATGCAAAATCTTGTTTGGAAGAAAAGCATTGTTCTAAATCAGTTCTTTCCACAAAAAAAAAAAAAAAAAAAGAAATCCTTGTTGAAATTGAAGTACTGAGATAGGACATGAAGACCCAACACAGTTCCCATTGCAGGAGTGCTAGTCATGTGGGCAGAGATTGGCCATCACTTGTTATGCATTTATGTTTCTTGTAGATATGAAATCCATGAGGGCAGAGCCGATACTCCTTCTGTCAGAATAAGACCCCATGTCTACACATTATTAATTAGGGTATTAGACAAAAATAAATTAACTTCTCTGTATCCAGAGACTTTTAGTCCCTCCTTTTCCTTGAGTCTTGCAATACTCCAAACAGCATTCTTGTGCTTTAGAGAAGCTTTCTTTCCATAAAGCAGCATAAAGCCATGGAGGATACTGCAATAATGTGGAAACAGGTGCCACAAGCTCTGGCTCCAGTTGTGAAAAAAAGTGTGCTTAACTGTGCTTAACAGACCAAAACCTTACTGAATGACAGCTCTGTGAAGGCAAAGAATCTTCTTTTATATCAAAAGAGCTTTTTTAAAACACATCCTCTGAGGCCAACAATAAAGACAAGCCCCTTGCAGTTGACACTGGCAGAGTTGCCATGCAAAGCCACCAGCCCCTTCCTGCAGTCCCACACATTCTTATGTCCTGCTGCCTCTCAGGCCAGCAGCCAGCTGCACCCAGTCCCTGCGAGGCTTCCTTGAGAAAATTCACCACAACAAGTCACAATAGGTAACAACATAGAAAATCATTTTGAAGTATCTTAAACTTTTAAAACATGATGTGGCTTTTTCAGAGGTATATTTCTTTCTGACATTAAAAATGAGGTGTTAGATGGAATCTTGAGATTTGATTCTGAGTAAAGGATTCCAAAGTTTTGGTACAGCTAACCACATTCTCTTAGACATACCCCACTTTTATTACCCAATAGAGGTTATTTCAGATCCTTCTATTTTCAGTCTGCCACACGCTAAGTACTCATCATTTTATGACACATAGTTACATGGACTAAGATAATGGTAATTATATCTCATACTTCAAAGCAATTACCCAGTGAGGTGAGGAAGGGCTCCTTCTTCCACATTCCACAATAGAGTATTTGCAGCATGGAGTTATTCACCTTTCTGAGATGCATTAGCTATTGGTCAGAGTCAGAAGCAAGATACCAGATTTAATGGATTAAAGGTCTGATCCATTATCACACATCTTATAATTATCCAGAAGCATAAGTCTTTACAGTAATTAATCAGTGAGAGATTAGTGAATATTCCCAGTGGGAAGATACCAAGTCTGAGAAATAAGTGTAGTTTGGTGATGTCCTTAATTAGATATTGACTCATTATCCAGAACGCTTGTGTTTTTGGACATGATGGTCATATGAAAAAAAAAGAGAAAAAAAATCCTATTTTCTTGTAGTCCTTAAAGAATATAAGGTAATTATTCCTGAAATTTACATATGAACTCTAGATACTCTGTGCTAGGGAATTCTGTTTTCAGCTTCTCTATAGGTATAGATGTATTCCTGTAGCTGCTCTAGATGCAGCCAAAAAAATGGAGGGGGTGGTTTGAACAAGGTTAAGCAGCTGTTCTGCCACTCTGACCCCCAGAGGAACTTCTCACCAGAGAAGAACAAGTTGCCAGCCCTTTTACAGGGCCTGAACCAACCTGCCAATGCATAAGGGCAGGGGAGCCTCAGTGTCCATCAAAGGAAATCTGAAAGGCCAGGGAAGAGATGATGAACACATGATAGAAAGGAAAAACAATTCTCTGAATTTTGGCTCCTGGCTGTTAAGATCTTGAAACTCCACATGGAGGTAGTCTGGGTTTTGTACCCCCAATTGCTGTTATATCCAGCAGCTGACCTCTGTGAAATACCCTGATCCTCATGTTCTAAGCACAATGGTCCTGCAAACAGAAGAAATGGAAGCCCAGTGAGACCTCTGTAGAGGTAGATTTTCCTCCTTTTTAGTTTCCTGTATCCTAACCCCATGCAAGGACCATTGCACTGGGCTAACCCAGCTTTGGCTTTCCTGCTCTCAAGGACTGAGCAGAGAATCATCTATGTCTATGCACAAAGTCACAAAATCCTGTTTTTCACACCAGCAGGTAGTGTCAATCAGGTGTCATTACTATTAGATCTAGACATTAAGTATGTGTCCTTTTCACAAAAACAGAGGTGTTCAATCTTTTCTACCAATATCCTACTTCATATTAACTTTATTTGGGATTTTCACACAAGGCAACTCCAAAGGAAACAGGTTTTCATGAGATTTCACAGCCCCTAAAGAGACAGAGAGCTAGAAGCACGTCTCGAGCCTCCTCCACGCCTTGTCTCACTTGCAAAGAAACGGGACAACACTGTGATGAGGTATGTTAAAGGCTCCCTCAGCTCTTTAGTCGCCTCCTCTCATTCCTGACATTGTGTCCCCTTCTGTGTATGGCACCATCTCACATTTCCCATACTCCAAATAACTTCTCACTCCTCCCTCAACTCTTTCCTTTGAGGAACCTTCCTTCCTTTTTCTCCTCAACACTCAGCTCATCTCTCTTCCCCCCAACTGAGCTGTGAGCTTACTGGAACAGGGAATATACTGTATTCTCAAAGTACTCTATAAACATGTTTAATAACAATCTTTTTCAACCCTTGATCTTTCCTGGATGAATCCCACTTAATCCTCACTGAGATTTTTATGAATGGATTTTCCTTACCCTTTGAGCAACATCTTTTTGCTAATATTTTTATGTCAGCAACTAAGTGGGAGATAGACTGTAGCTGCTAAAAATAAAGAATAAAAGACAAAAAACCACTAATTACTCAGATCAAAACAAAATCTGGAGAAGTGAGTCATAACTCAAAAGAAAGGGAAAAATGTCTTGCTTTTCACTAGGAAATGAAAAAAAAAAACCAAACTACAGAGAATTAAATTCTTGTCCTCCTCTTACACTTTGGATATTATTGTCATCTTTAAGTTAACCAAACTAGATCATACTGCAGCTCTCACTTCTCGGCTACAAGTAAGAAATGAAAGATGTCACAAAAACTCATACAAGTCACAAGGCAAGAAAGCCAAACAGCTTCAGCTTTACAAATGAAAGAGATGAAATTGCCACAGTATTAAATAAAAGGAAGAATTCAAAGCAAAGAACACAAACTACTTCTGACTATGTAAAGCCAATAAGATAGTACAACTGGTAGAAGGCTGCTGGCTGCTTGTACACTGTGCCAGTTACTGAACTAGCATGCACCAAAATAATTCGTAAATAGATATCTTCTGCTTTGAGCTCTTATTTTAAGAAGCATTTCAGTAGCATGCAAGCTATAAATACTTCTGGATCCATCCTTGATGCAACTACACTACAGTATTTGGAAATAAGTCTTTTATGCATTATTTAGTGTTTCAACTGTGGAAAAATACTTTCATAATATGGTAACTTAAATGTCTGAGATAATACTCATGAGTCAAGTTCACAGATCATATAAAAATGATGTAAAATATATGTGGAATTTCCCATATCTTACTCCTTCTATAGCTTTTCTTAATACAAATCAACTCTTTCTAAATTACTGATCATTGATTTAATAGCCTTTTATATGTATCTGCATGCATGTGGGCAATTTTTTTGCTACTGTCAAGTGTATTATCAGGTAGGTCTTGTGTCCAAAGCTGGAGAAAGATGGTATAAGATGACTTTGAAGTTGAAAAAATTATCAGCACCTCTCCATTAAAACATTGAAAGCAATCCATAATTTTAAAAAAATCACTTTTATTTATTATTTATTTAAAGATTTATGGAATATGACAGTCTCAGAGAGGTGGGCTGAGATTAGCCCCTCAAGGAAAATAGTCCACATCTCACAGATTGGAGGAGAGGAGGATAACCACAGGCCAAATAAACTCACTTAGCACACAACAGCTATACTCAGCAGACCATAACATGGACTATGTTTTGTTTGTGGGCTATTTATACATGCCATTACTAGAGAGAAGAGTCTTTCACTTGCTGAATCTTAGTCTGCTATGCACTGAGTGCTTTAACTGCTATCATTACCAATGTTTACTCCTTCTCTAATGTATTATAAAATTGCATCAATTTTCATAATAAAACCTTTGCCCCCATATAAATAGTTTATTCGTGCAAATAACAAAAGGTAGGAAGAATTAAATGTTGGGGATTTTTTTAAGAGATTATATACACTGTGAAAGATAAAGGGCATAATAATTTTTTTTTAAAAAATGCTTCTGCAAGACAGCTTACACCTGTTGAAACCAGAATTTGTTGATTTCACTCTGCAATCGCAAAGCCTGTCTTTAAAACTAACTTGGGGAGTGCTTCCATATTGGTAACTTAAATCTCAGGTACAGACATTCTCCGATCACTGAAAAAATTCATCAGTCCTGATGCCCTCCCTGTCCCTAAGCTCTGTCCAGGATGACAGTTATGTAGCAGGGAGTCTCTAATGCTGCTTGAAGGCACAGTGTTCATTCCTGGTAACAGAATGGTCAAAGTTTGGAACCACAGACAAGTGGTCCAAGAGGGAGGGGCATAAAAACAGTGTTCAGGTGAAAAGGCCAGCCTCAGAGAAAAGCACTGAGGCTGGCCTTTTCATCTGAACACTGATGAAAATTAATGATGTTTTGAAAGAGCAGAAAGGCTGAGAGTGAACACTGGCCAAGCAGTTATATGGGAAGTAGCTGTATAGGATATACTCTCCAATGCATTAGTGGAGCAACTGAACAGTTGTTTTATTAAATGATATTATGAACTCTCTGATCATAATTGCAGCTGCTACTTGTATCCCAGTAGACTAATATGCTCTGTTTCTCCTACTAAGGCACGTTTGGGACAATTGTAGGGGGACACACATGGGCGGGGAGAAATTGCAGTGAGAAAATGTGCCAGGATTCCACAGTTCAGACAATATGTTACCAAATATTATGAAATGAAAAATATTAATTTGGAAGTATGTTCCCTATTACAAGCAACTTATACAAGATAGAGTAGCTTCCTGCCTATATTATGCAACAGATTTGCTCAGTAAAGGCTTTAAAAAAAAGGTGTGTGGGATACATGCCCATAAGTAAGTGTCCACAGCTGGGTGCCTTGGTCTTATTTACACACTCAAATGAACACCAGGTACTGCAGGTACTTCCAAGTACAGATTTTGGACAAAGAAAGAACTAGCCTGGTGAAAAAAAAGAGGCCACAGCTGCCATTTGCACCTGCCAAGTCATACTCACATCTCATCATCTGGTAAAGAAATAGTCACATCCCAACTCAGTTCTCCCACACAAATCTCATTCTATTAGGTCCCTTATGTTTCACTAGCCATTACTGTATGCCCATATTTGCACATTCATGTATCTGGCTGCAGTAGACATGGATTCCGGATCATTACTAGTTTTGAAAAGGTTTTTAATTTTAGAAAATGCAGTAGCAAAAAATATTGTCAGACTCATATTCCAATTTAAATATTAGAATGATGTCTCATTGTCTTTCAGTATAAAAAAATTAGAAGAGATTATGATTTTTTTTAAATGATGCTACTTTTATATGATATTGCAAAGAGAATAAGGCACTTTCCTTTAAACTGATTTCCAAAGCTATATCTGAGATCTATATCTGCTGTTTATGGATCACAACTAACTTTATAGTCATGTATAAACTGTACTTCTGAGTGCTGTAAGAGGTATCCCCTGTCTCACAATAAAAATATTATGGAACATTATATTTCCATATAGTAATGGCACTCTTATTTTACTAGTAGGAAAGGTATTGTACTAATTTAATTGAATAACATAAAAGTCTCACAAGCAAGATCAATATTTTATTTTCTCAACAGTTTTTGTCAATGAAGATTTAATTTCCCGTGCAGAGAAGGTGTTTGTATAGCTCACAGATATAAGTGGGGTGTGGTCCTTTCTGTGGAGCCCAGAGGCTTTGACTTCCCCCCCTGCTCCAGTCCCACAAGAGCCTTAACAGCAAAACACAAGTCTAGATGTCAGTAAGTAGAGGATTTATTTGCAACCATATAAAAACTTATCCCTTGATCCAAAATCATATAAATTCTCCATGTTTTAGTTTATGGCGGAACTAAAGATTTCTGAAAGCTTAGCTGTGTTGGGTGGGATGCAAAGATAAGAAAACATAAGCAAAATGAAAAATAACATAACTTAGCCTATTTCACAGGTTGACATCAGAAGACAGAGGCTTCTGTAGAAGGTAAATATTACCCTAATCTCTGTTGTAAATATAGAATGGTTGTTTTGATCTTTTTTTTAAATTGAATGCAAGAATGCAGAAATGCATGCAAGTTAGCCTAAATACAATAATGTTTGAAGACAATAAAATTAAAATGCTGCAAATCTGCAATTATAATCCAGAACCTTGGCACAATGGACAGATATGTGAACTTTCTCTGAACCTAAAACCAAGTGCTACTTGAGAGAAATTTTCAGTTGATCTGGGTCAGCCGCTGGTGTTGCGTGGAAGCTATTGGCAGTCTGGTGGCCAGAGCCAGGTTTCACAATGGACTTCACATTTGCTTACAACCAAAACTCCCTGAAAATTCGAAGGTTGTAAATTAGAGATGGAGCTCCACAAGTCTCTAATTAGACTATAATCTGTCCACAGAACAGATTTATTTACTGTTCTGTTAATCCTTACAGGCTTCTCATCTAAAGGAAAAAATACCCTTTCCACCTATACTTACAGCCTGCTCCAGAAGTGACACCACACAGCACCAGGCACAGGTTTTCCAGACTACTGCTGTCATAAGCCAGGAAAAATACCAAAACTCCTCAAAGTGTATTAAAAACAAAGTCAAAGATGTAAACACAACCTCATTTTACAGTGTGAATGAGGAAAACAGTATTCTGAAGCAAATGAGGTCTGATGGAGTTAGATGGGAAAGCTACAGTCACTTTGGCCATTTCAGCAGATTGGCTCCTCAGGAGAAGACACTCCTACCTGTCAAAAGATGCTAATAATAAAAATTATTATAATTATATACATAATTACTTCACACTTATCATTAATATCCAATGCTAATAAAGATGAAGCCTGAATATAATATTAAAATAATGTTGCCATTTGCACCTCAACAGCATATTTGTTTATCATTCCTTTAATATTGTGACTCTAAAGGTGGAGATGTGAAAGGAGAGAAGGAGCAGCAGCTGAAGAGCGTCTCCCTTCTGTGCTTTGTGGTACTGTGCTGGTCTGGGCTGGGATAGAGCTGGTTCTCTTCTCAGTAGCTAGTAAGGGGCCATGATTTGGATTGTACATGAAACAGAGTTGATAACACAGAGATGGTTTTGTTACTGCTGAGCAGCGAGAGGCAAGGCCTTCTCCATTGCTCCCCTCAACCAGCAGCAAGGGGGCTGGGGGTGCACAGGAAGGGCACAGAGCCAGGACAGCTGACCCCAGATGGCCAAAATGATGTTCCATGCCATATGGTGCCATGCTCAGCAGAGAAAAGCTGGGGAAAGAAGAGGGCAGCAGGGTGTGCATGGAGTGATGTGTTTGTCTTCCCTTACAGCCAGGGCCCCATTTCAGCACAGCCCAGGCCACAGACCCCGCTGAGCCTGACTCCCTCCAGGGCTGGCGGCCCAGCCCCTTGGCCCGCCAGCCCTGGCAGCACCCTGGCACCCCTGTGTAACTCTCAGTTTGGCATGTCACTGGCGAGCAATGGGGGAACAGACTTGTCCCTTCCAGACCTGATTTTCCTCCCCTACAATGCACGAGCTTATAGAGCACGTCCAGGGCAATTTCTCCTGAATGAAGCATTTGATTTATGCAGCTACTAAGATATTCACTGGCTCACAACACAATGACTATGTAAGTACAGTCAACTAACACCCCTACCTAAAAACTCTGTCTTTCCATTTTTATTCTTCATTTTTATCCTGACACATCGCCCTCACATTTGTTCAGGCCAGACAGAGGCATCTGTAAACTACCTTTGAGTTAATATGCACATGGATTCTCAACCTGCCTCTTAAAAACTCTTTATACCTATCCTCAAAGTTGTATTTTTGTATTCCTGGACTTGATAAATAGCATGTGTGGTGAGGTGGGAAAGGTGTTCATAATTTCCAGCTGAAGTATTGCCTGGTGAAGTGTCAGCTTGGGTTACATAACTCATATATAAACAGACTTTTTGTGGCTGGTAGGAGAATAATTGGTTCACCTCTTCTATTCCCTATCTCACACAGCTGTATTGGCCTCTTATTTCATTATTCAGTAAAGCTTGCAATGACCACCACATTCTTTACAAAATAGCTATATAACATTAAGGGAAATCTCATAGACTAAGAAGATAAGGTCAGCATTTAAACCCCTAAAACTCGTTAGGAAGATACAAAGTGTTTATTGGACAACTACATTCTTCTGAGGCTGGTCAAATCTGAGCCTTCAAGGACACTGCCATGAGAGAAAGGTTAGTGTGGAGCTGACTAGTAAAAAACCCCAGGTGTTTCAGGTACTACTGAAATAATAAACCATTACAACTTCCCAGGGGATGAAGTCAAGAGGAGTGCCCTGACAGTAAGGATTTGTTTCTGGACTCTCTCCCATTCTCTCCTGGATGGAGAGTAAAAATTACTCTTCAATGATAAATAAGCATGCTGTTATTTTCTTTCTGCTTCTCACATGGTCTTTTTTAGGTGTGTGACTTTTTTCATTTTTTCACAGAGTGTAAAATGAAGGCAATATCTAAATCCCCTCTCCTCTTGCTGGAGGTATGAAAGCTAGGTAGGGAATATGCAGAACATGTTCTGGAGATGAGCAACATTGAACACATGACTGATATATGTCTAGGAGCAACAGCAATATCAGTAGCAATACTGATGGCATGAGAAGGAACATACCTATCTAAAGTGCATAAAGTGCACACATCTGCATCTAGACACATTCCTGTGGTGCTCTGGGTAGGAAGCCTCTCCAGAAGAACAAAGGAGACTTTTTTTTGTCACTGAATCGTCCCTCTGTTACATCTCATTGAACAAGTCTTGTACTAGAATACACTGAAAAATCACTAGGAGGCAACTTCTTCAGGGTCTTTGTAAATGCTACTGCTTACATTATCTGAATTTAAACGATAGTACATTTTCTTACACCCATATTAAAAGAGTGGATAGAAAAATATCTCCTTCTGTTAACCTTCAGCTTAGAGCTTAATTCTCTCAAACATTTGAGAGAGCAAAATGAAATTGTACAAATGTCTGTGGAATAGGAAATGTAAACAGGAGATGTCTCTGAGGCCAAGCAAATGTGTGGAAAACCCCAAAGTTTCCTGCATCATTTTCTTGTACTGAATAAGCACACAGTATAGTTTGTAATAGGAAATTATTTTCTCATTCAGATATCCAATCAAAAGTTATGAGAAGTCCCCCTACCCCAATTCCCCAACTGCATCATAGAGAGCAATATAATAAGGCCCCATTGACAAAAATATTCCTTGATTGCAAGGATTGTCGATATCCTGAAAATGAGTTTTCACAACACTAGAGGTGCACTTCAGCTCACTTTGCCAGGTGTTTGCATTGCAGTGATAATTTCCAGCACTGTGCTGGCTGCTGAATATGGCCCAAAATTGGAATCACCCCCATAGGAGTATTCAGATTGCATAGGAAAACCTGGGCAAAGAATAGAACAGACTACCATCACAAAGAACAGAGCAGCACACCCTGAATGCAAGCTGCATCAGAGCAAGCATGCAGGAGTCGTTTTTACGGCTTTATAGCAGCAGAAGTTTCCATATTGATATGCAGGAAAGCTGAGGGAGAATCTCAGAATCAAGTCTCCTCTCCAGCTCAAATCTGTATTTTAGGGGACTCTGGGGTAAGCACACGCAGTGCCTCTTTCCTTTTCCCTGGGGCGTTTCCACAAATACTTCCCTCAGTCTGAATCTTTCTCTATGCAGGAGTTCAATAGTGACTCTCCATCATACGAAGCAGCTGGCGAGTCCTGGTCTACAGTTTGCTAATGAAGGAAGATTTCCTCCCTTCCTCGCTGAAAGCGCAGCCTTCCTTTGCTTTTCCTGTGTATGCAAAAGGAGAGATAGAGAAACAGGCCAGAGAGAGAGACTCAGCTCATCATGGTGTAAAGGAGAGCAGTATCTGACCCCTCACAAAGCTCAGAGGTTCACACCAGCATGTGTGGCACTCCAGATGCTGTGCATGAAGCCATGCAAAGGTGACTATTTACACTTACACTGACTGCAGGCTGCCTATCCAAAAAGCATCACGTATGTGAAAATAGCTGCCACACACAGAAGCTACTGCCAGTTCCTTTGCTCCGCTCTTCTTTGGTAATCAATGCTTCAGCTGTCCAGAGTTTTAAAAGGGTAATGAGAGAGAGGACATTGTCCCAAAGTTAAAAAAAGGAAAATCCTGCTTCTGTGTTATGCTGTGAGGACACCAATGAAATTGCTCCTATTTACAATTACTTTAGTGAGATGACTGTGCCAGAGTTCAAGAGAAAAGAGTATCACCTAAACAGAGGCTTGCTCTTGATATCAATTTATTGACAGAAGGTTGAATTTCTAGTTTCTGCTGCCAGTTATCCCTTACATAATCAAAATAATTTCTTCTTGATATGATCATAACTGTTTAAAGTCAAGATGACTAGAAGCAAACTGATTTCAGAAGTCCTTCCTTCCAGTACCTTCTTTGAATGATAGGAAGTTTGATTTTCAGTAGCTATTTTAAAAGTTTCCAAAAAGCAGAAGCTCTCAAGTTGAGCAAAAAACAGTTGATGCTAAAAGTACTAGTCACATTTGAAATGTCAGCCCTTGTATGACAGGCAAACAATGACCATCAGTTACAGATTATCTCTGAGTTGGTTTTTTTTAAGTATTCATGATGCTAAAAAAAGGCTTTAATTGATTGTTACCTATTTTAAGGGAGTTGGGTCTTTAAGGGAGTTGGGTCTTTTCATTCACATCCACAATTTAATTTTTATTTAATATGGTTACTCCAATTTTGGCAAAGACTTATTCCCTAGTAAAGGCAGGGGGTCTTGGGCTTATTTGTGTAGGCAGCACAAATCCAGGCTGCTTCCCATTCCCTAAGGCACAGCTATGCTGCTGGTATAGCTCCCCTGCACCAGCTGCAGGAGCACTAATCCTCAAACTGTCATTGGAGCACAGACACCCCAGTGCTGTCCATCCCAAGAGCCCTGCAAGGAGAAGTTTGATCTGACTGGGTCTGCAGGTCGCTCGCTCTGGGAGCCATATCCTGTTGCATAATGAAGCAGCACCGTATGTTTATGTACCAGACCTTCCTAAAAAAAAGTGAGCATTGCCCTTAATCACTGGCATTTATGATTCATAAAGAAATGGAAGAAATGTGGATAAGGAATATGTGATAAGAACAAAAGATGTCTGTGCCCACTGACATTGTGGGTAGAATCCTGCTGTCATTGCACTCCATTGGGACTGCAGGCCTGGCTTAATGCAGCCTGATTGCAGCTGTGTCTGCTTTGGTTTCCTGAAAGAACTTGCAAGTCTAGCATGGTAACTTGTCATCTGCAAGCCAGGAGTTTTATTCACAGTTTGCTAGAAGCCACATTAAATAGCAACATCAGTCTGGAGATCAGCTTCTGCAGCAATGTTCTTATCCTTAAGCCTGTGCAGATGGGTGATTCCCTGTGTGCTTGCTTTAATGGCTGTGCTGCTGAAGACACTAATATCCTAAGACATATCTCTCCGGGGGGCTCTTGATATGAGAGTAAAATGAAATTTGTGTCCAGTTTGCCAGGGCCTCACTAGTGCCCTAACAGCAGGATGCTGTATTAGAAAGACACTCTTCACAGGTGCACCTTTCACGAAAAGACTGTCAGAAAAACCTGAAACATTGGCATTATTTAACCAAGCTCATAAATAGCAAATTCTCCAAACAACTAGAAATATTTATGCTTCCTATATCCTTGGAGTTCAGGAATCCACAGCTTTGTTACCAGTGCCGCCTGTGAGGTTATTGAGAAATTAATTCTACTGTCAATGTGTATAGACGGAGCTTTGCTATAAAAATGCACCCAAATACTATGTATTTTGTCTTTCTTTCCTCCCTCCAAGCACTGTGCTAACAATATGACTCTTTACTATCAGAGCAACTTGTGATTATGTAGTGATAAGCAATCCACACTCAATATGCCATCCCATTAGGCAGTGTTAAGTTATTACAGGTCGTATTGCTAAGCCTAAATAAGACCTGACAGAAAAGCTCATTAAATCTGAAAAATACTCAAATGAAAAAAAAGAACCCTTTTCCCTTCTTCCCCCCAAACTAGATTGAGGTATTTAGCTCAAAGGTCCTGATGACCTTTGTGAGAGAAGCCTCCTGTGGCACGGGAGTCTCTCACAGAAGGGCTCTGCAATTCCCAGTATTGGATTAGCACCAGTTGCATGGATTCATTCCCTTAGCTGACCCTGAAAGGAGTGGGGAGCTAATGGAGAAATCCCTCTTCCAGACCCTTTGGTTTTATGGTCTCATGAGCAGGCCTCCAATCCCTGGAGCACAGATGACACAGAGAATTCCATTTCATTCTTGCTAAATATAGCACCTTCCCACTCATTTTTTTCCCAGCAGACAAACACAACCTGTAGTGGCTTCTCTGCTTGCTGCACATGTCCTACATCCCATAGACCAAATGACAGACTAAAACAGTGATGAAGAAGTTGAAATGCCAACTTATGCCACTCCTTGATTCGCTGTTCACCCTAGAGAAAGGACTTCACCCTCTAGGGAGCGTACCTAGCTATCAAGTTAAATGACAGTATTAAAGCATCCTGTCTTCTGTCCTGGATATTTGTCCCTCCAGTGACCTCCCCACAAGCATTGGTTTAACTTATATGTGCAATTAGGCACTCTCAGAAGCAAAATCCCCAAAAAACTATGGCTCTTTCACATCCACAATTATCTTTACTACACTGATTTAAACAGAAACTTAAACATTAGGACTGGTGAACTGATTACATGATCCCTTTCCATTTGGTAAACTGTTTTTAATTCGGTATAGCTGTGGTCTACAAAAGCTTCTGAAACCATTGTCTTATTCAGCAGCATTTGGTCTTCACTACGAAGTGCAAGGAGTCCTAGTTATACATCCAGTAATGTGACTTCATCTCACAATGTGCTTTAAGATCCTGGTGAATGATAAGCAACTAAGTAATCCAAATCAAGCCATCAGGATTAGGCAAATGCCTAAAGTTAAGCACAAATGTGTTTTTCAGGATTGAGGCTCAGGGGAATGCAGTATTGTTGTTCACATGTTCAATATAAAGCGTAAAAAGAAAATCTAGATCTTTAAAATCCCTGTTGATATTTTGAAGTAAGTTGGTACCTTGGCTTACTGAAGTCAGAAGTATGATGTATGTGGATGGGAGAGGAATTTCAGCCTAGTGGCACACCCAAGTCACTGGTTAGTCCAGGGAGGCTCTAATGACAGCAGCAATGGAGTCCTATGTCCTGGATATTTTTCCCAGCTGATAAACAGTTACCCTCATGAGTACAATCACTATCAGCAGTAAGGAGTCACTTCAAGCCTAACACCTTCATCCCAAAAGTAACCCACATAATTAAGCACCCTTAAATACCTTCACACCCTCCCTCTTTCTAGTTTGGTCAATAAGGGATATCTCCATGCCAGGAGTTAAGTCTTCAGAAAATCCTACTTAGCAGCTTGTTCTCCCGTACCAAAAAAAGGAACCCAGTAGGTCTCATATTGCCCAGGGAAGATGTTTTCTGCAAAAAAATAAAAAAGCCCCTTGAACACCTTTTAGGCACTGGCAAACAGACATTCCTTGCCCTCATGTTTTTTGCAGGGTCTGAAAGAAAAGCATGACATGCCAAATACGCCCCATATTGCCTGGTATCATCTTTACTCCCTAAGTGATTTCAGAGCCATTCCTTACACTGAGCATCCAGAAGACAAAGAAAAGAGTACCAGGACTCTAAAGTGGTCATGGGCATTTCTACAGGTACAGATGTCCAAAAATACTTAGCAGAGGCTGCTGCTTACTTGAGCACAATGGGGACAAGGAGAAGCCTGCATCAAAACAAAAGGTGATTATCTGAATTGCCTGCACGTGGAGCCCTTTCCCCCAGACTGTCAATGTCAGTCCCATCAGCGAGTGTCCAAGATACAACAGCCCTGTGCAGTGCAAAATGGTGGCTGTGAGAGAAAGGGGCTTGAAGGAGCATGCCTTGAAAGAAGGGCAGTCAGGACAGTTTCTCAACAAGTCTGCTTCTGTTTTGGACAAACAAATGCTCAGAGCCCAAAAGCTTCATCTTCAAGAAACACTGATCCCTTATCCTTATCTCAGAAAGGATCTGAAACACCAGCACTTGAGAATATTACTTTTCCCATCATTTCCACTGTGAAATGTAGATAAATCTTGAGTGAATAGAAGGGTAAGAGCAAGAAGGGACAGTTTTTCCCATCTCAACCAACACATCCATTTCAATGCCTTTGCTAGAAGGTGTTTTTCCATGAGAAATAATTTTTATGACATTAATGGCAAAAATGATGGGGATTTTCTGGCTTCACTCATTCTGGCTGGTTTTGACAACAGTCAAAAATAAGCCAATAATCGAAAAAGGGTACTTGGATATTCCAGAGAATCAGGCAGCTGGAAAACTCCAAATTTGTTAAAGTCAGGAATGTAAAGCTATACCATGATGCTCCGGTATTGTTTGGTTTCATCATCTGTCTCCCTCTTTGCCCAACTTTTATCAGACAAGACAGAAAGCAGGCACTCTTTATTCTGTATGCACAGTAGCTCTCTCAAAAACATCTTTATTCAGCTACTTCGCTAATGTCTCCGGCAAAGGCATCAACATGCTTTGTGCAAAATGAATTACTGCTAATTAAAAATCAACAGAAATGAGCATGCAACACTCTGTGCCCCATTAATATTTTAACCAGCAGCATGAGTAATTAAAGCTGCGCTAATTTTTTCCTCTCTCGCACAGCATCTATAACCAGTCAATAAATTACATAAAAAGTACAGGTGTGTTTCGCTGTCAGAGGCATAATATAATGATAAATCGACATCATTTCTCATACTTAACGGTCCCCCATTTGGTGCCAACTAAGAACTTGCTGTTATCTTTGCATTTGTAAATGACACACACGCATGCCGCACACACACACACACAAGCACACGCGCCTGCTCTCTCCCCCTCTCGCATACACACACACACACACACACACACACACAGAGCCCTCACCACGGGGGTAAACAGCAAGGCCAAGCACCAGAACTAACCCATGCTCCCAGACTGCCTCACAAACTGGGAATGAGGGAATCAGCCTCACGAGGTACCTGGACTGCGTGGTTCCCAGCTCCTTGCGGAGCACCGTGGCTCTGGAGAGAGCTTTCCTCAGCAAAGGGCTACAGGAGACAGGGATTAGAAGGAGAGGTTTTGTTGCTGTTTATCCATCTATTTGAAAACACAATTGCAGGACCCCAGCCCCACACTCAAAAAAAAATATTGTCAGCGAAGCCACTGGTATTAAATTCATTTTAACGAATACTTTGTTGAGGTCTTTCCCCACCCCCGAGCAGTCTGTACAGATGTTAAGTGTTGCTCTTCTCTTTTGGCATAAAGAACATTGCAAGTTATTTGCAATTTCCTCCTGAAGGCTTTAAATTGTTTCACTCGCCCCCAAATTCCTGCTGGACATTTCTTGAACTCTGCCTTTGCCTAAGAAAAGAGGAAATCATTTGGCCAAAGAGGAGGAAGGAAATGTGCACTGGTTATAAAATACCTTTGGAGGCAAGGAAGGGAAAGCTGATAAAGGAAACAGGGAAAGAATTTGGGAACTTCCTGAATTTTCCTTTTTTGCCAAAAAAGATTAACTTAGAGAGAAAAAAAATAAAGCTTTTGAAAAATGGAGCAAAGTACTTAGTCTGACGTGGGCTGATTTAAGCTGACTCCTGGCTGTACATGACAGGGTCAAAGTCATGCCACCAGAAAAACAGAAGAGCCTAAGCATGCACTAGGAGTCAAAATAAGGGAGAGGCTGCACATTTTTGCTAAAATCATGCTTTCTGCTGGACCAGTGAGGATGTCCTCCTGGCCACCAGCTCCCCGTGCACCACGGTAGGTGTCCAGCCTAGACTGCACGCAGGGGCTGCCTCCGCTCTCTCTCAAGCTGGGCTCTCTGCTCGAAGCGGAGCATTTCGCCTTAAGAGTTAATGTGATTTTACAGCTCCCCGGTGAGGAGCGAACATGCCGCATACTGTACATGCTCTGATGCATGCCTTGCCTGGGGGGATCCTGAGACAGAGAATGCCCCCAACTTGCTGGAGCTCACCCAGTCCTTATTCCATTAATTCAATAGAAGCTCGACAGTTCTGTATTTAAGAAAAAAAAAAAAAATCCGCCAAAACGCTACCCTATGGAAACTACGATTCTGTCTTTCTACAAGTTAACTAAATGCAAGAGACTGTTTTTAATTCAATATTACTTAAGCAGAAAATAAGTCCCTCATTCATTCGTCCTGTAAGTAGCTTTTTTTATTTTCACTAATTAAACAATTGTTTACTTTATAGTGGCAGTAAAAAATACTGAAAGTACTTTTAGCCTAAGGCAACCAGATGCCCCAGATTCATCAGGCCAGTCCCATTTTTTTTAATGGACCTTCCTGTTGTCTGTTGCAAATTGTCCGGGTGCTGAGCCGTTCCAGTTTTCACAACCCCCTTCCCTTCCTCCCAGACAGCCAGTGCTCCAGCCCCAGTTCACTTCCTTTGTGTCTGACATCTGCACCATTAGACACCAGAAAGGTGGGCAGGTAGCCCAGTGGCCACAAAACCTGTTTCATTTCTTGGCTGTGCCCCAACAACCCCGCTGCCCTACCCACAAAAATCTTCCAGGATGCTAAGACCGCAAATCTGGTCAGCTTATTTTAGCCAACTGTACTATTCAGAAAAATTAAAACAATTATTGCTTGCTTCAAAATGTTTATCTGCCTCTTTAGTTTTCACAGAACGTTTCCTTGTTTTATGGTTAATATTTTACTGCAGAGAAGTAATTTAAAAAAAAACCCAAACAAAACCAAAAACAAAACCATAAAATATCATTGTTCTGAGATAGCTGAACCTGAAGCATTTAATTTATTTTTTGGTTAGATTTTTTTTGTTTTTTCAGAGGGGTGCAGACTGAACAAAAGTCATGAAATAAAGTTGAAATCAGAGGTAGACATACAATAGGTGAGAAAGTTATTTGTATAAAAACACTCTAGAATAGCATTGACTAGTAACATTATTGGGAACCAAAGAATTTGCTCGATATCTGGGCTGCCTTTCTTCCTCAGGGAAACTGTATTTAACAAAAAAAAAAAAAAAAGACACAAAGCACACATAAGTGCCTCTCATAATGTAAAAGATTTCTGTTTAATTTTGTTTAAGTGTTCTGTGCTATCAGTTGCTGCTTGAATTAAATGAAAAGCAATTTCAGTGGTAAACTGAACCCTTAAATGTAAGAAAAAGATTCCATTTTCTTTTGAGCTATGATCTTAAATTATAGCACTGCCCACTAGAGCTGTTTGAGCTCAGGTTATGTTAGTGTATTTGTTATAATAAACCCCTTACTTAAGCAGGATTATGGTTTGGCCACAGTACCTAGAAGAATAAAAGGTGACATGCAAACTCTTAGTCTGGGAAATTTATTTTTTTTTTAAAGCATACTGGAGATAAAATCCTCCTAAGTTTATCACTTTAAAGGGGATTTTGTTGATACTGTTACTTATTAAAACAACATATTTTGACAGCTGCCTCATTTGATACAAGTAAAATTTGGACTTTTCAATTATTCTTGTTTTGTGTTATTTTTAAAAGACAATACAGAACATGTCCATTGTGAGAAATCATTTGTAATTACTGAGTGAAAATCCAGTGGTGATTTTTAGTATTTGAATTACTGAAATAAATTAAGATGCCAACTCAAAAGCAAAAATCCTTTTCCATAATATTTTCACATTGCTAAATGTCAACTTCTTCATACCAAACTAATAGTGAACAGTCTACATACATCCTCGAGCATTAGAACCTTTTAGGAATCTAAGTAAATGCTCTAATTAAAAAAAAAAAAAAAGTAAAATCCTATATTTGAAGCTGAATTTAAATAGTCACAGCTGATGTAAAATGTCCCTCACTGGCATGTGGCAGCCATTTTAGGTATTCAGGTTGTTTTGTTGTTTTCTACTATATTTATACAGTAGAAATATAAGTGCTTGGAGCATGGGGAATCCAATCAGCATATCATAAATACAGTACAGCATTTCAGCATAAGAGGTGAATTTTTGATTTTCCTTTGAAAGTAACATCTTCAAGATTTTTAAATAAGATTAGAAAAAATTAAATTAAGAAGAAAATCAAACATATAAGTATAGGACCAATATTCAAACTTTTCCTGGAATGCTTTGTCCTTTCAGTGCACTAAGGCACTTGAAACATTTTGAAACATTAGATAATTTAGGTACTCAATGTCTGTAAGAAAAGTCTCTGAGATATTTCTTATTCTATATCTGACTATTTATTATGTAGGCAGCTCTCTAGTAGCTGAACAAAACCAATAATTTTCAGACTTTGCCCTCTTGAGCCAAAGCAATAGTCTATAATGCTTGTGATTTTAGCTACCTATTTAGAAGTTAAGGAAGCAGAACAGAAAAAAACACCAGAGTCTGAAGAATTAAAGATAATTTCCATTTTAATTCCAAGCTACTTGGAATTGTGTTGTGTGAATCCTAACCTAATAATGAATGGATGAGATTTAGAGGTTCAGCTTGAATACATTCCCACAGCTGCTCACGTGGCCCAGGCTGCAACACAGTCGTGTCTCTCCCAATTCCTGCTTTTTGATCTGAATCAATACCATTTGCCCCATTTGTCCCCAGCTGCATTTTAAAAACAAATAAAATTTTCTGCTTATTTCTGGATCTTACTTCAAGCTTACTCCTACCTGTCTTCATCCTATCAGCTACCCCTTTTCTACCACAGCAAACCCAACTATTACGATTTTAAGGCCCTTCATGATTGTGGATCCTCCACAGATCATCTTTTCTTCTGCATCAGTTCAGTGCCAGTGATGGCAGCTCCCATTCTTCCTCAACCAAAGTTTCCTGCAAGTACTTTTATGCTATTTAAAAAACTGCCCCTTATGCTTCAGAGTAGTTGACCACAAAGTTTACACAGCCGTCATTTCACATTCCTTCAGCTCTTGTCCTGAAACTTACCTATGCTGGGATCCTGTCAAAGAACCTAACAGTAGATTTTGTATGCTGACTTGTGTCTACTATCTAATGATAATAATTTCCCTGTTATTTGATGCTCCTACATTGTGTTACATTCACCTTTTATTCTTTGTGGTGTTCACAGAGGCTCCCTGAAAAATCACTTAACTCAGTGTGAAGATTGTTATTCCTTTTAAAGGTTTTGGATCGGGTTCCTGGATGATCAGTCTTTTCTATTTTATAGTAAAGTGGGGCCCCAGTCCAAGTAAATTGTAAATCTGCTTATATTTTACCCTTCCTCCAGACTGCACCTTGATAGTAGATCCTTCTGTTTGGTCCTTGGGGAATGGTCAAGACCAGCCACTGAACACCTTTTTTCCATTTAGGATTAAATTTAAAATAAAAAGGTGGGTTCTTTAGACATTGTTTTGAGGACATTGAAGCTTTTGTTCCATGGCAGATTTCCTTTTACCCTAAATCTATGTAACTAATTCTACTTTAAATATTCACTTAGGTATCCAACTGACTTTGAATTAGAATAGCCCCATCCATGGGCATTTGAAATCCAAAGCTCTACTGGACCTAGATTTTTTCCAAGACTTAGCCCAGGATGGAAGCCAAAAAAGCTTCTCAATCTCAGAGCAGAACTAGCCCCTTTCTACTGGTGACCTCATTAAGCGCAGCGCTGTAAGACCGTGCAGAGTCACACAGAAATTTCTATTTAAGTTATGGCACTGACTCCATATTTCTGCACCAAACAGTTTGAACAAAATGTATACTTAGATGTCAGTGGTAAAATGGGAGGCCCCTATGCAAAGATACACAGAGGACCCACTTCTACCACCTCCCCAGAGGTGACCCAGAAAGGTCCTCCTTATCTCCCTGTCAACCATCAGAGAAAGAATAGCAAATTTTAAAATCAGTTCTGGAAGAATTTGCAAGTTGGCACAAGAGCCTGTAATGGTTCTAAACCTTTAACATTATTTTAAGGCTATATTTAAATATATATGTGTCATTTAAAATAACTCACATGCCCTCCTCCCATTTGCTATTATTCATTTCAGCACCGATGCAACAGCCAAATGGTTTACCAGCCTGTGTCGCTAACACTTGCATAATAACTTGAGATCTCACAACCCCTCTATTTATCAAGCAACAATGTTACCAAAAATAACTATATGCATAGCTATAAGGGGAGCTGGGGAGGGGGAGAGGGGGAAAGGGGATGGGGAGATTTGTCAATACAATTTGAAACCTGCAATAAAGAGCTAGCGCTGAAGCTTTCACAGTGTGTAAGTCACTTTTCCTGATGGGCACTTATCACAAGGTGGAGCCAGAAAAAGAGGCTCTGTGCAGGCCCTTGGAGAGGCACCAGGACTGGCAGGTCAGCATGGGGCTCCAGAGCGATGGCACTGCACGTGTCACTGTGAACCCGCAGCAAGTACAATGGGGGACACATCTCAGGCAAGGTCCACAATGTCAGTGTAACAAACCCACAGAAGCCCCCTGCCCTTTCCCAAACTAGCAGTAATCATTATTTCCCTGGCTCTGCACCTATTCTTAGCACCGTTATTCACAGCAGAATGAGGTGTTTCAGTGCAAAATGGTTTTATTGCATCATACTGGAGGTTAATAAAGAAGGAATGTCACTGTTGTGTTCACTGCCCACTCACTGTCCACTTACTTTTCTCATCTGTGTGTCTGTGTCTGTGTGTATCTTTCCTTTTCAAAGCCTCAGCATTCCTGGGGGTAGGAGGGAAGAAGGAAGGGAGGCAGCAGCTCTTTAGAAAGGCTGCTTCATCTGTGAAGTTTACAAAATACCATCAGCATTGCTGAACTAATGAATAACAAGAATGTGTTGTCTCTAGCTTTTATGCAGACTGTTCTGAAAAGATTCAAAACTGTGTGGGACCTGCAGTGTTGATCTGCCTATTCCAGGTACAGCTTCAATGATTTTTATCTCAGCTTGGAACACAGAGTGTGTTCTGATACTAATACTGATAAAAGCATAAAGGCTGATGCCATCTGCCATGGCAACTATCAAGATGGCAGCTGCTTTTCATCAGCTTTATCTGAACTTTGCGTTAACGGGAATTCAGACACTGTGGGTGCATTTTCAAAAAGGACATAAAAATGATAGCACTCCTCTGAATAAAACCAATTCATCAAATATCAACCTACTCTCATCTCCTTCATCTTTCTGGTAAGAAAAACGAAAAAGGGGGAAAATTCCATGTGTGCTCTCTTTAGATCACCTTGTCTCTTTATCAGCCCTGTCTCTGATGCCAGTGGTATTAGACGCTTCCACTCAGGCAGCAGCAGCAGCAGCAGCAGGGCTGTAACCCTAAGAGGCTCTGACTTTGAATCCCAGCACTGGCAGCTCTGCTACAAATGGGATTCAAATGTGCAGTGTCTGAGGGCAGTGCAATCAACAAAATAGCATGCTAGTGTACAGAGCGTACCACAGGTAATAATAGAGGCTTTTCCCAAAGAAAGAAAGAAAAAAAAAAAGGAATAAAGAAAGAAATAAGGGAGGAGCAGAAAAAGGAGAGGAAAAAATTGAACTAGTAGTAATTCTAAGGGGTGCTTTTTAATTCCTCAGCAATGGTTTGCAGCAGGTACACCTTCTCCATGTTCATTAGCAGTGCTAGAACATGACAATTCACTACAGAAAAGATGCTAATTGCAGCACACAAGGTTTTTGTTGCTGGCTATAAAAGCATATCTGAAATATAAATATAAGATGGTAGTATACTAACATATTAGAATGCTGTTACACTTCTACTGATTTTGCTATTTTCCAGAAGGTTATTGTCTCTGATTTTTTTTCCTCTGCTAATTAAATCTTTATTTGATTTATTTTATTTTTTTTTGTTTAACTTAGCATCTGGCTCTATCCTCCTCAGAATAAATTTTATTGAATTTTAAGTACATATAGATATATAATGGATGTATATTAAAAAAATATAGAAAACGATGCTAAACTATACATATAATGTAATTCAAAAATTTACAAAACATGTTCTCAAACGTGTTTGCTGCCACTACAAATTGCTTTGGCAAGTAAAACTAAAATGCTTGAATATTAGTGAAAGAAAGCCTAATTAGAGAGAATTAGACAAAAAAAGCAAGTTTGACATAGAGAGGACAAGGACCAGAGACAGGACTGTGCAAAATACTGAGTGACTTCAGCTTTCCAGCAAGTCAGTGACATTTGAGGGAGCTCTCTGGCACCACAAGTCAAGCCCCAAGGGACAGAGTTTGCTTGAAGCAAGAATAGCAGACCAAATCATCAGCTATTGTAAATCAGTTTAGCGCCACAGCAGTCAAAAGCTAGGGTCTGAGCTGGGCCAAAGGCACGGCAGCTATTTGGCCCAGAAGCTCTCAAGGGTAATAGGAAGCCACAGATCCACATCTAAATTAAAATTATGAACTGTATTAGTAATAATGCCATCAATTAGAAGATATTTTTGTTACTTCTCAATATTTGCATCTGGAAACAATATTACTAAATAGCTGATTTTGCCACCACAACATGGTTGTTTGGAAGTCAGCAAGGAGAGAAATGGCTGAGATTTAGAAAAGAGATTATTACATTTTCCCTATACAATCCGCTATTTCAAATATGCACTCATTTTCTCTTTCTGTTGTTATGTACTAAACAAGGCTGGTAGGCAGTGTAAGACAGCCCACATTTTCAATAATGTGAAAAGCAAGAGGAAAAAAAAATAGTGTACAAACCCCAAGCTTTCTCTAGATTTTGTTTCCCAGTGCTTCCAGTCCAACCCAGATCCTTGGTTCCTGCTGGGACACTGTTGAGGCATTTAAATTAAGGGAGTTCTTTAAATTCAAATGAATTTCATTTCAGTAAAATGCTCAGCCCTAAAACTAAAACATAAGAAATGAGAGCTGATATCTTTGTTTAAGGTCTTGCAGGGTGATGAAAAGCTGTAAGTTCAAGAAGACCACCACATGGAGATCTTATTGTCTTCCTCCAAATTATGTTTAAAATGCCTTCTGAACACTAAAGAAGTTGAACTACTGAAACTTTTGTAATCCTTATTACAGGGACAGGAGATTTTTTTGTCTCAGAATCAGCAGCTCCACAGCATTTTTAGGCACTAAAAAGATTTTTCTAAAAAAAATTCCCTTGCACTAGAAAGTAACAGCAATAAAACAAAAGCACAGAAAAAAAATTGAAGCAAGTAAAGCATAAGCAGAGCTGACACTATGCAGACTTTTAGGACACAATTCTGTATCTGAAAATGTCAATTCATCTCTCCCCTGTGCAAGAACATGTTATTAATGTTTAATGCCTACAGCAAAAGATAAACACTTTCTGGAATGGGGTGAATGAAAGTGTACACAGAAGTACCACATTGCTCTGTAATGGTGACTCTTCTTGGGAGCTACAAGGGCAGTGATTTTTCAATAAAGAAAGCAACAGGGAGACTTTTAAGTCTTACCAAAAGGGGCATGATTCCATTCTCCAATAAACCCACCTTCATAATCCTTTTCATTCTTTATAACTCTATGACTTTACGTTGCCATCTATTGCTTTTATCGTTTGAAGGCAATGAGATTTTTACCATTAATTTCTGGACTAGTAGAAGCTGTGAAAAATGTCATAGCTTCTGAAACTTTTTGTCCAACACAAAGACAAGAGATGCAATTCTCAGATTAAAGTTCAAAGACTAAATCCACTAAATTCATGGCAGATAAAACACTAAGCCAGAAGTTGAAGAGAGAAACAATCATTAGCTGTGCAAACAGATCACAAGCATCTGATCAGGAGGCCACATTCAGAATAATGGGTACAACAATGAAAAGTGCATTACAGAAACTTGAAAGGTAGAGAAAAGGATGGCAAAATTATGAGTGCTCAATGACCTGAATTATTTGAAACTTTTGAATAGTTTTCTCCATGCTCTTCAGTAAGGAAAATAAACAAAATAGATGCAGGCAAAAGCAAAGAAAAATTGAGAACTCCATTACCTAAAAGACTGTCAAGTCAAAAACATGAAGTCAGTGAGAAGCAAACTGTTAAAACTGGTATGATTAAACTGTGTCAAACTCCCTATGGAAGTCAGTGGAGTTTGCCACTAGATTTACAGTGTTGTTCCTGGAAGTGGGATTTCTTCAAAAGATAGAATAAAAAAAATATAAGGCATGTAGATTAAATACTATACATTGCACAATCTTTACAAATTTTAAAGCACTTAGGTAAGTATTTGGAAAAAAGAAATGGTAGTTCCGCTAATAAAATTATTCTGAAATCATTGAAGCTTGGTTTAGAACAATAGAGGGACTAGACCTGTATAATGAAAGTACTAAGTATAAACATTTCCATTAAAAAATAACAAGACCCCAGTGGATATAAAATCACCTGCTACTCAGGATGCCCCAACACCAAAACACTAGCTCCTGCAATATATTTCATACTGCTTCAAAGTATGAAATCTTCAAAGTATGGGCCAAATCTGCAATGGGATCTTGGTAACCATCCACATTCTTTTGCACCTAAATGGCTTTGAAAATATGGCCAGGTCATATTTATGCAACTGACATAGGTCATTCCTGTTATATGACTTGTCTTGACAGAGTGGTCCTTAGGAAATACAAAAAGTTCAGCAATACATGGATTGAGCTTTGAATTAAGGCAGATTTTATAGAATTTTGTTAAATTTGGAGATTTTTGAGATGCAGTACTGATAAATTGTAGTTATGTTTAATTTTTTCCTCCTTTGAACTTTAAAATCTTAAAATTTAGTGGAATATGCAGGTTTGAAAATGACACAGCCTGTAGTTCTCTGCACTATCCCATCCTTTCACATGAAGTGGCCTTTGACCTCTGCACCTCTGCCCACAGCCTCATAAAATGTCAGATCTGTTTGCACACAGCAAGGAGTCCCATTCCTCTACAGTGGGACTATGTGAACAAGGAAATATAAAATATTGCTAACTATTATTAATAATGGCAAAAAAAAAACAACTGATGTCTGGCATTAGAATTATTTTGACATATTAATATCACGTTGTAACTGTGCCACCAGAGGTGGGGTTCTGTGTGTTCCTGCTCTTCAATTAGTCTGCAGCTGTAATGGTCTGGTAATAGGGTCTCCACAGAACCACACTGAAATTGCTTTCCCCATGCTCATCTTCTATTGTAATGGCCTTGAAGCAGGGTCTTCACAGACATGCCTGGCAGTCATCATCCATCACCGCAAAACTGGTATTCTGCTAAATAAACTTTCTGGGGCTTTTAAAATGTGATTATGAACACATCATTTGAGCAAACTGAAAGTTGGTTTGACATGGAAAAATATAAAGAGAAGGGAGTTGGATAGCTGTTTTGCAAGTACAAATATTGGGACTGCTATGAAACCTTTATAGTTCTCATGGCCTAAGTCCACTTAAAGGATTAGAAACTTAATCCCGAATTCTTTTTGAAGGGGAGATATCCAAGTATTGCACATATTTTTTTCAAATAAAATATTCCACAGCTTATTTTGTGGTTTGGAAAAAAAAAAAGGTGAAAACACAAGTGTGCTTACTGGTCTTTGAATATATTACTGAGCAGGCTCCTCCTCACACACACTCCTTGTAAGAGCATGACTGCAATGGAAGCTGGACAGGCTTCCACTTTGGGTTTCATCTAGAGGAAAACAACTTGTTTTACTTCATAAAATAGATTTCAAAGAGCTTGACCTAAACATTTCAAGGATCAAGTAACTTAATTTTCTTAGAGAGATCTACTTTATGTGTATCTTTTCCATATGTGTGCTACTGAAAAATAGCACCAAGTTTAATTATTCAACAGGTGCTCTGCATTAGGATAAGATCACCTATCTAGGACCTTGCAGACCAGCTGTTCTAGCATGTTTCCCTCACTATTTGGTCTCTTTCATCACAAAAGACTACCAGTGGATTTTTTATCTCTTATACTTCTTACACACTATGTTTTCTAAGGAACAGGTCTCTGAGTTTTTATTCAAGTGAATTTGAGAGGAGGATCAGATACCATTATACCATCACATACCATCAGATACCATACCAACAAATTTTGAGATTTGTTGAGTATCAGTAATGACTGATACTCAACAAATCTCAAAATCTTAGTGCAACTACTGTATAAAACCTCAGAATAGAGCCTCTATGAACCAAGACTGAATTGTAATCAAGATGAGAGCAATGTTGCAATTCAGTAGAAACAGTGGGTAAAAGCCAGAGTTACTGCTGTTCCGCATCAAGGTCAGGGTTGTGCTCCAGGCACCGTGCACGATCCCTTTCCCTGAGTAAGTATGGAAAGATGTTGGTCCTACAGCACAGAAGATCATAGTCTGACTTGCTTTTCTCAGGAACTGCATTTGATGGGTGATGGATGATCGAGAGCAAAAGCAAGTGGAATGGCATTCAGTTGTGTGTAGGAGAACTGGACTTGTGTCCCCATCAGCCCTACAGTGACTGCAGCCTGTGCTTGGGCTGGGTTGAATCATCCTGACTCAAGGGCAGCGAGCACTCGCTTCACACATTTGAATACATGGCCCAGAATGCTAAAGCATGAAAATAAAACTAGTAACTTTCCACAGTTTTCGAGGAAATGGTGCTATTGGTAGCAGAGTAGGCTAACAGCAACAGGAGAAAAAAAAGAACAAGGGCAGAATGCGCGATTCCCACAGATAATTTGATCATATCCCAGAAGCACAGAGTACTTGATGTTACCCCAGGTTTTAACAGGGTTTTTTTGGCATTCCTGGAGGAGACAGCGTAGTGAGTCATGACTCACACCACCTGCTCACCTGAAAATTGCCACAGCCTGCCACAAGGTTTAAAATCAATAAGTGTTGGTGTCTTTAGGTCATAAACATTTTCTGTATAATTTATATAAAGAGTCTGCAACAGAAGGAAAAAGAAAAATGCTTATTTTCTCAAGTTATTGCAAAAAGATGGAACAATCAAGAGGTCTTTCACCTGTTAAAATGTACAGAAAAAGTAGAAGTTTTTTTTTTTTACTGGCAGAGATCATGCTGGGTCTGGAATTTAAGATACAGATTGATTGATCTCTTTAATCTAATATTTGTTCATGGGGAGGCTGTTATCTTTATTGTGGTGACACCTGCTAGTGTCGTTATAGTTAAAGGCTTACTGTATTTCTATTATAAATGCCAGGTTGGGGTTTAATATATCAGCAGGTTTGTACTGCATTGGGCTAAACACTAGGCTATGGATTGTCAATCCTAAGACACACAGGCAATTTTTTTAAACCCAGATCTGATCCTGTTCAGGGCTTTTTTTCTCTAATATAAGTGGTAAAATACTGAGGGAGGAAAAAACCAGTTGAAGTACCATGGATTTCACTAAGCAGCTGATACAACCTCACTCTCAAAGCTTTACATTCAAAGCTTTGTATTTAATACAAATTGAAATCAGTGTGTAAAGATGTTGTCACCTGCCTTGACAAACAGACCAAAAAACACCCAGAGATGTAGTTTCAAGTGATGTGACACATCTTGTGCTCTTCAGAGGCCAGTTTGAGCCACCCTGCTCATAGAAAACAGTCCGAATGCCAGCAGAGCTCGCTGCTTTAGGAGCACTCTGCATAAGAGAATGCTCCAGAGGCACAGGAGGCTGCCTCATATGCACTAACTGCTGGTAGAGGGGTAAGCAACAGTCAGGGAAAAATCAGTAAATGTTCCTGTTTGTTGAAGTGGGTAAAACGTTTGCTGTGCAGTTTAGTTTGCTTCCAATGGCCCCGCTGGGGGTAATGCTGTGTGGCTCGGAGCGGAGCGGTGTCAGCCGGGGCGTTTCTGGGCAGCGGCAGAGAGTGTGAATGGGGCTGACCCGGGGCTGCTCCACCGCTGCGAGAAACTACAGCAGTACTTCATTTCGTGTCACAGGAGGGTAACAAAGGCACCCCGAGGCTAATTTAGTGCATCTTTCTAACCAGTGGAATAAATTATTCTAGCAAATCACCACACTGACATGCAAAATACCACTTCCAGGACAAGATCTAGATTTCTTAGTCTTCTCCATTTTTCTCTTCAACTTTAATTTTTTAAGTTTCTTTCCACTCGCATATCAGTTTTCACAGCTCCACTACGTGCGTTTCCACTGTCTCACTCCATTTCTGCACAGCCCACTATCCTCTGTCTTTTTACAGAGATGAGCAGGTCTCAAATATGATAATATGCCACATGGTAAGAAATTCTCTCTAAAAAGCTGGCACCTACATTCTGAGTAGAAATCACGTGTGCTTATCTCACTTCCATACACAGTGTGGGTGCTGTGTGCATGTGCCCACACAGATTCCTTGGGCTAATATCCAAAACTTACCCTCTCCCTCGGATCTTCCTCTATTTTTAACTCAGACACACCAAATACAGACCTGAGCCTGAGGTTTCCCCCAAACTGGCTACTTGTAAGGATCGCTCCCCGAAGTCCTCTCCATAGGCCTCCTCTCATCTTGGCATCTGAGTTGGTGCTCAGGAGACCTACCTGATCTTCTGTCAGGATGAATCAGACACAGGAGTTTCTCATCATGCATGTCCCAGCACACCATTTGCCTTTGTACATGTATCTGCAATTAAATACGTCCATTTTACATTCAAAATACAAAATTGGGGAACAGGACGACACCTTCTCTGTAGAAAAATATCATCCTCCTTCATCACCCCTACAACACAACTCAGCATTTCTTTGTAAAGGGTGGATGAAATGGCAAGATATCCCATTCTATACTACCTCTTCTCTTATTCTACCTCTAAATGAAATAACATATTCTTCCCTGTCATTTTTATGGTTTTATATATACACACACACATTGGTCACACGCCTGTGTTTTTTATGTTCCAACTGACAAACTAGCTTTTTACATGCCTTTTACCTTGTTCTCCATCTTCAAATTCTTCATGTAATTTCTACTTCTCCAGGAATTTCACCAATTCATCACAGTGAACATGGTTATTTTTTAATTGCTATCCATACTGTAGTAAATATAAATGACAAAAATCATCAAACATATGTTGCCTAAGTTGTATAAATATGCATATATGTTAAAGATGTGGTAGCAGGCAGGTGCACAGGAAATCTTCATAAAGTTAACAGCTACTGCAGCAATAATAAACTGATGTTACCCTTTCAAATGCTAGTCAGGATTTTGCAAGCATTAGCCACCACCGTGTGATTTGAGCAGTGCCACTAATACAGATATAGTCAAGCTGGCAACTTTTCTCTCCCCCCGGCCCCAGTCTCCCCCTTTCTTCTCACAAAGAAATAGAATGAGTTTATTAAAGTATAGATGCCATTTTCATCTCACAACGTTAACTGTGTTGTCTGTATCCCAAAGGTACTGAGCCAGTCAATGCAAACAGCTGTGCCACCTACTTGCAACAGTTGTACACCCACCACAAAGCACGGGGAGGAGGAGCAGGTTAAAGCGAACCGTAAAGCTGCTGCAAAGTGTACCTCACTTTGCAGTTTACCCATTAGCTCGAGGGAAATTTCATCCCTTTGGAGAATGTGCATTGTATGTAGAGCTCGTAGCAGAGAGTATTCTTTTCCTCTTGTCTCCTATAAACCACCTACTGCATTTTTATGTTCTACAATCACATACACCAAAACAGTGTTTAGCAAATTAACATCAGGCTAAATAAAAGGCATATCAACCAACTTAGCAGGCAGCTTTTAGTTGCTTCTCTACTGAGGATGTTGGGTGATCTGTAGGCTGAGAGCAGTATTTCCCTCATATTCTCATTATTTGATTTTAGTTCAATTGGATGAGTTTCACAGGAATATTAATTATTTTCACAACTTTTATCGGTAGCCCTGATTACTGTAACATGCAGGAATAAGGGAAGCTGATGGAGGAAGAGACTGATTCAGCACACCTCTAAGGGTAACTACTCAGACAAGACGACAAAATTGCCCTTTCACTCCAAGCCTTTGTGAGGAGAAGCCCTGGCTGCAGAAACTCTGTGCGCAATCACAGACAAGTGCATTGTGTGTCTGTGTATGCACATACACATGTGGTGGGGAGAGAGGGGGAAACACACGTGGTTGTCTCAATGCAAGTGCACTGCAATTTTTGATCTCTGCTGCAGATAGATGTGTGTGGTTTGATTTCTGTAAGAGTCAGTGAAAAAACATCTTTTCTCCCCTGTCTTAGGGCTTAAGTCTTGCTCATTGTAGGCCGCATACAATGCATGTGTTCAGCAAAGGCTTTGTGTCAGGGATGAGATGTGACAACATGCCAAGAAATAAGAGAAGTAGCACAAGCACATGCAGGCAAGAATACAGTCAGGCACTTGTCCAGTACTTCTAAAGGTCCTGCTACCTCAAACACTAACAGTGACTCACAAAAAAATTATAGTAACCAAGACTTTCCTACATCGTCATTACATTAACATCCACAGCACAAACAAAACATCTGCAGTTTTCCAAAGTGATGTTTATTTGAGGATAGATCTACATATCAGTGAATGCCTAGACCTTGTAATCCTGATCCTCTGATACAATAACAGGAGCACAATCAGTACTAAGTGTTCATGTAGAAAAAGAAATACTTTTAACTACAGCACAATTAGTTGTGGGCTTCTTTCTGCCTCTTCAATATAATTAACTAGGGCTTTATCTTACCATTATCCTTCTATGCACTAGGGACTCAATCTAGGAACTTTTTCCTCACAGGACTCTAATATACTCTTATCTTTTTATATTAATTGAGTTATCTTATACTGTCACAGAGGTAGTAGCTGAAACAGAGATGCAGAAAGAAAACATCAGTCTCTCCTGAGTCTATTTGAACCCAAAGAACTTCAGCTAGGGAAGTGTTTCATCACCCAGTTCAAACCTTTCAGGGGTCTGGTTTCCCTGTCCCTGGAGTGTGAGCAGGGAAATCACACTGCTCAGAACAGCTCTATTATTCCACTCAAATCACTTTAGAATTAATAAAAAATGGTTGTCTCACTTTTTCTTGTGAGCACTGATGACCATTGATTCCCATCTTCTGGGAAGTCATTTCCAGCAAACCTCGCTGGCATATGACAGTGCACAACATTGTTGTAGCAGAAATCCTTGTATAGATTAAAAAGTGAGGCAAAAAACATGGCTGGACCATATAAATAAAGCCCAACATGCTCTATTTCTCTCTTGTCTGAACCAAACTATGTGCTGCCATCAGTATATGCTTTCCCAAAGCTATACTGTGTTCAGATTTCTCACTGTAAAGAAAATTATTGTTGCTAAAATCCACTCTGCAAACTCCTCAAAAGTTACTGCTTAGTGCAACAATTAGCATCATTCACATGACACTAATCTTTAAGTTATACTGTTTAATGCAATGGTGGGAAAGGATGATAAGTTGAAAGTAGAAAAATGGGAGTTGCAGCATGCAGGTCTGCAGTGATGCCTTTAGCAAGACCAAAAGAGCAATTCTCCTAACTAAAACAATGGACTTGAACAAATGGTCATCTTCTGTTCAGAAATGCCTGCAGTGCTTTTTCTTTATTTTGACTTTCTGAGGTTGGCTCATGGAAGCATCACCTTCTTAGACTGATATGTAACCACTGTAATACTACGTAATAATCACACAAGGAAGGGTTTAAATTGGCAAAGGCCAAGAAATTCTAAACTCAAGATCTGACATCTAACTTATAGTCAAACACAGAAAAAAATTCTAGCCCTTGCATTTGCAGAAGTTCACCGCCCTTTCACTGCAGTGAAGGACTGAGGAAATAAATTGGAGCATATAAAGTCAGATCCACCCTCCTGTCCTTCATCCATGCTTGGGGAAATACAGCTGAGTCTCCTCAAGGAAGTCAGGAATGTTTACATATGTATTCTTTTAAGTATAGAATGAGTATATAAAATAGGTCCATCATAGCTCTAAATACCCTCTTCACAGGTATTACCTGAACTCAGGAGAGATGAACCTCTGATGATCCACAAGAGATATTGGAGAAAACAACTATGAGTTTTTGACTCCCAAAGTATCTTAATGTACTCCTTCCTCATGGCATGGTCCTTTTGCCATACCAAACTTGTGACTGCTCCAAAACCAAGTCTTGTTTGCCATGTTATCCCACACATCAGATGCCCCAGAGGGTCCCAGTCCAGCTGCTGACCCCTCTTGCCTTTGCTGGTGGACTACTGTGTCTCACACAAGCCAGGTAGGAGATTTATAGAAGGGGTAGTAAACAGAGAGTTATTGTCAACTATGAACACTCCATAAATGAGCCATAAAATAATATTGCCTGCAGCATTCATTTCAGTACTGAGGACGTCATCATGAGACCTGTCCAGTCCAAGTCCCTGGGCAAAGGTTTTTTAAGTAAGTTCCAGATCCAATTTTACAGAGAACTTTTCCTTGCCTGGATGGAAGCAAACTCAAGTATCAGCTCATATGTTCACATATCAGCAAGTGAAATTTTACTGGAGATACATGCGCAGGGAGCCACTGCCAACCAGTGACCTCAGCAGTTCTCTTTCAAGATACTTCCCTGTGCTCTCCCTGTATAACTCCATCCTTCTCCTTATTAAGAGAATTAATTTGCTCCAAAACAATACACATAAATTAGAAGTTCAAGTAGCAAGACCAAGTAGTCCCAATTAATTCATTTGTATATGACCTAGAAACAAACAAAAAAATCCAAGCCATTGCCTTAAAGATAAAGAAAATCTTATATTTCAATATGGGTATGCTTGAAAGGAAGAGACTCAGACAAATGGACTATCTCCAAATAATAAAGTACCAGTTTACAGCCAAGATTACAGCAAATTATACACTCCTGTACCTAAGCACCATTCACACTCTTGAATTAGAAATATACATGCTAAACTCCAAGGATGAGCACAAAGCCCTTAGCCTGTAATGACATTTCCTTAGTAAAAAAAATTGTATTTTTCACCTCTTTTCTCTGTAAATGGCCTTAAATTTCTTATTAAAATTTCTCTAAAAATAAATAAATAAACAAATAAATAAATAAATAAATAAATCTGTGACTGACAGTGAATGCAGTTTCTGCTTCAAATAGAGAAGAAAATTATAGCAATCACAAGTGACCTGTTCTGTGAGAAACAATTAGGCAAGCTGAAGTATACTTACCATGATGTACTCAGCCTGTAGTCCTAGAAACAAGGTATTTCTGGGCCATGCTAGACTGAGAACGTTAGTATATAAACCATATCATGACCTAAGAAAAGGCACTCACCACATCCTATTGGATCAAGCAGAGAGAGGAAAGGGCATAGCTATATCTCAATTCTCACCCATTAATCTGTCCACCCATTCCATGGATGTCAATGAAATAAGGTTCAGCCTGAGGGCCAAATTCTGGTTTCACTTACTGCTGCAGTCTGTCATCCAAATTTGGTGAATGCTTTGCGGATGTGACCAAATCAGCCCACAAGATTTTTAATTTCTGCTGTTTCAAATGCCAAGAATTTTTTCTTCACAGTCATTAGAGTCAGTCTTTTTTTCTTTTTTTTTTTTTTAATCTGAGATTTGCCTGAAGGAAAAGACTTATGAAAAACACCATACAGGCCACGGCTTCTCCATTGCCTTAGAAGCCCCTCTGGAAAGCTGTTAGCCTCTCAGAAAAGGAATATAACCAGCTGACTCCAAGTGCCACTTGATCAATAATGAGATATTCAGAAGGAGTCTTAATTTTATCTAACCGGAGGGATGAGACTATCATCTTCCCTGACAACCAAAAACTCAGCAGAGACCTCTTAAAGGGAATCATCTCCATTAAATTGTTGCCTGCTTGCAAGCAATAGCAGTAGTGGCACTCACCAGCTTTCAGCTGGAGATGACTGGGGGAGAATTCAGCAGGTAAATTGGTGCTTTGCAGGGGACAATGCACACATACCAGTGGCATTATGTCCTTGTGACACACTCATCCATAGAGGCTGCAGGGACTTGCAGTCACTGCTCACACTGTGCCTGAGGTGCTAGGGTGCCCCAAAGAGTAAATCATATATGTCCTGCAACAATGTATGTGTGTGTGTATGTGTGTGTGTGTGTGCACATGGACAGCCTTTCCACACATTGTGTTCAGTGTAACATCTTTTAAATGAAAAATTTAAATTAAAATGTGATGTTCTAAAAGAGCATTTGCAGTTCACACCACTGCAAAAACTTACTCTGACTTTTTAAAATTTACACTATCATAAGGTTTTTATTACTCCCAATTAAGATTTCTAGGGAAGAGCAAATATTTAAAATGGTGGGTTGGTGACCTTAATATATAAATTTCCTTCTTAAAGAAAAATCTTCTCTTTTTGCAGATTGACTCATGTTATCACTAGTAAATTTCAATACTTAGTCAATACTAAAGACCATAACCAACTCATCATGTCTTTATACAATTTCTTTCCAACTGTACAGCTTACAGATGAGAGAAATTAAATTCTTCTTGGGCAGATAGTATGATCTTCCCATGACTTAAAGAGAAAAAAAGAAAGACAAATTTATCTCCAAAGCTTTAGGTTTGTGCTCTCCAACACTGAGTTGGGTAATTGTTCTGACAAAGAGAGTGGAAAAGGAAAAAAAAGAAAAAGAAAAAAAGGTCCAATAAAAAGAATAATCTTTGATGTAATAGAACAAGAATCAGACCAATAGTCAAAGACAAGAAGTTTCAGGAATAATAAAAAGGAACAGTCTGACTTGCTAATAAATTAAGAGATTCTGAGGTGCACAAAACATAAGACAGAGTACCCGCATAGGTAATAGTTAAAGACATATCATGAGCCAGGCAGATGATAATTCATTTTTTCTGTGATGTAACCCAACACTATTTAGTCTCTTCTTAACAGCCCTTCAATCATGTCTCATTTCATTTAAGTCTAAATAACACTTCAGCCACCTCCTACAGGGGAGGACTTGCAGATTTCCCTCTGGAAATACATTTCTATAATCTCAGAGTGTCCAAAAACCCCCAAATTTTATTTTAACTTCTACAATAAGAAAGTATTTAAGTAAGACAGAATTATGAAACCAAGGTTGCACAACATGTCACTTGTTCTCAAAAATTAATCCGATAGTGTTTGCAGTCATGTATTTGTGTACCTCGCATTAGGCCTCACCTTATGTTCTGTCTATATTTGGGCTGTAGCAGGTTTTCAAGTAACCTAAGTAAACTTTAGTTATAAAACGATTATTAGCATAAATATGAATAATGTTTTTTAGACAGATTCTATCATCCTGGCTGTAGAAAAGCTCAGTGGTATGAGTCTGAAATTAATACTTACTACATGGTGTGTCTCACCTACCCCAGGGCTTCTGAGGCCAGATGTACATCTATGCTTTGCAGATCAAGATCATATGGCATGTTCAAAGCAGATAACTAAAACCCTTCCCCAGCTGAAATGATGAATCCTTCATTCTCCCAAAATCTCATCCTGTATACAAAATTGTCCGGCTTTACAAACCTCTAACCTGATGAGTTTGACACAATTTCCATAGGTATTAGTCAATCTTTTCAAAAGACTTTTAGATGCTTAGTTGCATTACACAAGTCAATAATTCTTTATAAAAGGTCCTCAGGCAAAATACATAACTAGTCTGAAATGAGTTTTGACTCAGTAGCCTGCAAGTTATGTCAGGCAAGACCAGGAAACAGCCCTATTTTCAGAGCAAATACAATTCACAGTGAATCAAAAAGCTTGCTAAGGACTACAGAAACATTTGGAGACCATGGAGATGCAATCTCACTCATATTCTATCATAATGTCGACATAAAAGTTCTTGCCTCAATTCAGTTCCACCATGATGAATAGCACGTGGCTTCATTGCATTATGAGACTTAAAACCTGTTGGTTTCAATTTAAATTGAGATGATAGCTAAGCACATCCACTTTCAGCATGAACCAATCAAAAAAAGATGTGGTTTTCCATAGAAACATCTCTACCAATAGTTTATATATGCTGAAGTAGCCAATTACATCTTGGCACACTCAAAAATACATAGCAACAGCAATGACAGCATGGCAACAGCAGCTGCTGCACAACAGAAAAATTAGAAAATTACTCTATAGAAAAAAATATATTTTGTTAATTCACTTTGTTTACATTTTCTTTCATGAAATAGTTTCGGAAAACACTGTATGTGTAGCTAACTTCTTGTGTACCTCATTACTGGATGGGTGAATTAAGATTATTGACAAATATATTCCTTGTTTTCAAAGTTGCCTTCCACTGTGAGTATTATTTTGCACATGGCAAATCATTTATAAAGAATGGGAATTTCATATGAGTTCCTCCCAAATGAAGGTATTCCAGCGGGCTCAAGATGAATTCACTTTTCATAGCCAGTATGTTGACTTTGGTGTGACAGGACAACCACCCTAAGCAGCGGGGCCTTACCTGACAACCCAGGAATGGCCTGGCCATGGTGGAAAGGCTGATTCTTCCCCCAGGCGAAGCCATCATATTTTCTCTTCATAGAGTGTGACATTTGCCATATGATCAGATGTATTTACATGAGTATGCACTTAAAAATACATAAAGGGAGGACAGGGATTTTAAATAGCCATGATGGAAATACTGGGTTTTTTTAAATTGTTAAGGTCCAGCTCCTGCCTCCACGAGCATATGTTTCACTTCCACTCTCCCCTTCCCAGAGGAATGTCCCACTTTTATTATGGGACAGCGCCCACAAGAGTGGTTGTACGGTGCTCGATTTACACTGTGTCAGTGACGATATAGCAGGGAACAAGCAAAGGGTTGTCAGTGCTTTCTCAGCGGGGCGTGAACGTGTATGACCCTATCGAAGTGCCACCTGTGTGTAAAACAGAGCTGCAGAACATGGCAGTTCACAACACACGTTTTTGAAGGGAGGTGATGGGAAGGCAAAAAAAACCTGTGCAAGAAATCCAGTAATTATGTTCATGGTGGCAGTGTCGTGTGTCTAAATAATATCTTTGGTGTTTTATCTGTTTGTAGATTTGTATCATGTTCCCCTGGGATATGAAGTAAACTGTGTGTGCCTCTACAGTTAAGGATGAGGCAGTTTCCCTAGCCTAAATCCTGCCATTCTGTAGTTATTAGTATCTGCAAAGTTAATCTACTCTCTGGTAAGGCACAAATACATTTTGATATACCAAGAGTGACTACATTTGAGTTGATCAGATAGAGTATAGTTATGTAAATCATTTGTAAGTATAGATTCCAGCAACACCAGATAGAGAATTTCAGCTTTACTTTGTTCATTCTAATATTTAGGACTCAGTTTTGAGGCTTAATGTGGTTTTGTTTTCTTTTTGTGCAAGCCTACATTTTGGAAAGATGCGTGAGTCCATGCCCACCTCCTGACTGCCCTGCAGATACCAGAGTGTCTGCCCAATAATGTGAAGAGATCAGTGCTTGAAAGGGAAAGATATTGTCTCTCACTAATATTAAAGCATCATTAGATAGAGAAATGAGGTTTTTTTTCAAATTTTCTCATCTACTTCGTTCATCTGCTTGGCCCAGAAAGTGGACTCCAGTTGAGATGAAGGTTAATCTGTCCAGGGTGGCCTTTCCTCTGTCCCCTTGTCCCTGCTCAGTAGGTGGAGCCCTCTTGGAGGGCTTTGAATGTTATTTTTGAATCCACCACATAAAGAGCTGCTCTCTAAAACGACCTTTGAACATGACTGAGGAAACATGGTACTCTCTCAAGTACTGCTTATTGTCCTGCTTTTACACATTATTTATATGCTTCATCTTCCACTTGTCCTGCTCTTATCCCATTGACCAGGTTCATAGCGGTCATGGCTATGATAAAAATCATTATTATCAGTTATAGCTGCTCTACTTCATTTTAGATAACACTTCTCTTGGATGAGAATGGAAGTGTATGTACTGCTGCTAGTAGCTCTTATCATTTCTCAAACTGTCAGTGAACAGTCGTTATTGTTCTTCCACTTCTCTTTCTATTGTGAGGACAGTTAGTTATCCTGCTTCTCATAAAGCTTCTGGTTTGCAAATTAGCTTCCTATGTAATACTCTTTTATTTAAATCTGAAAACCTTCACCCTTCTTCCCTTAGTTGCATATGGGGAAAATTAGTCACCAAATGGAAATGTAGCTGAGACTTGAAAATCAAATGTATATATTTTTGAAGAAAAAAAAAATCTCTACCTTCTGAGTAGGATTCAGAGCTGGCATATTTTGAATTTCAGCGTAACAGGTACTTTATCATCACTTTTCTCATTTAATTCTTGGCTGAAATCATCAAGCGTTAGAATACAGCTTTCTATTCAGTATGCTGAAAATGACCTCATGTAACCTCTTGCCATCCCGGGAGAAGAACAAAAAACTTTCTGGCAAAATACATAATTCCTTGAGTTTTAGGGGCAAAGACTCGTGTAACAGTAAAATCTGATGGAAAGATTGCAAGAATAAGATTGAGCCACAGTCTTCAGCCCAACTTCCTCCATAATTACTTCAGCCCAACTTCCTCCAATTTTGTGTAAATTTCCAGAGCTTCCTACATGATTCATGTCTCAAGCTAATGCCTCAGGTGAGAGGAGTGCACTTGTTCTCCGAATGTTTTTCACAGGTCATCCATTGAAAGGATCCATTATCCTAAATTGACTCTTTATTCTAGGTAGAGAATTCAATGCCACAGTTGAATTTCATCATTGTTTCTCTATGAGCATTACCTTATGCAAGTATTAATTCCTGATAAGATGTAAAACTCAGGATTTTGGGTTTTCTGTTACAAGTTGGCCCTGTCATGTAATTGAGATCATTGTCTATGTGTGTGGGAAGCATAAATACCTGCAAGCATAGCATAAAAACACAGAGTGAAATGAAAGAATGCCTTAGTTTTTCATTAGCCCATTGACTTACTAAGAAAAATATTACAGTAGAAAGAGTTGCAGCAGCTAATCCACTGCTGCTTCATAGCAGCCACCCCAAACTTTGTTCTACAATATCAGAATAAGTGATAGAAAAACTGTATCAAGTGAATCACACTCTGGTTTAGGAATGCAGTCCATACACATGGTGATGTATAAGACATGTGGAGGTGTGTAGTGGGTTGACCTTGGCTGGATGCCAGATGCCTACCAAGCTGCTCTGTCACTCCCCAGCAGGACAGGAGAGAGAAAATAAGATGGAAAATAACTAGTAGGTTGAGATAAAGCAGTTTACTAAATTAAAAAAAAAAAAAAAAAAGAAAAAGAAAAAAAAAAAAAGAAAAAGAAAAAAAAGAAAAAAAAAGAAAAAAAATTCCCCAAAAGGAGAAAAAAATAATCACTACTTCCCACAGGCAATTCCCAGCCATTTCCTGGGAACCACGGCTTCAGCATGTGAAGAATTTGGTCTGGAAGGTAAACATTTTATAACAACAAATTTCCCCACTTCATCCTCCCTCCCATAGCTTTTATATCATCACAGGGTATTGAATATCCCTTTTGTTAATTTAGGTCAGTTTGCCTAATTGTGTCCCCTCTTAGGATCTTGCCCACTTCCAGCCCCTTGATGAAGGGTGGGGAGAATATTAGAAAGACAGTGTTGGTGCTGTGCCAGTGCTGCCCATAAGTACCCAAAACACTGATGTGTTATCAACACCTTTCTAGCTACCAATGCAAAGCACAGCACTGAGGGCTGCCAGGGAAAAATGAACCCCATCTCAGCCAGACCCAATAGAAGGTGTAAAAGCACTTATATACTGTGTGAAACACAAGTTACAGGGAAACTCCAAGAGCCAGGTTTGGTTGGGAGAAGAGTGATGGATGTCATCCACAGATGTAGCTGCTTATGGCAGCTAAATGACTGTGTAAGTTATAATTTTATGCAATTAAAAATACAAGGATCTCCCACATCAAGCTGACCTATCTTATACTTTTACTGAGGCCCTTCTACGGCTTTGTCCCTCCCTTGTCTCCCTCTTGCTTGCCACCGACACTGGGCCAGAAACATGGAAGTTGATGTTCTTGTCCTTTCTCTGTGCCACATTCCCAGTGTGAATCTGCACGTGTGATACAGCACTCAGGTTGCTTCTACAAGCAGCTCTTTTACTGTACTTTTCCTCTGAAGTGACACTTATCTCTGTCTACTCTTCAAGGTGCTGCCCATTTGCAAGAACTGACACGCTTTTCCACTCTGTCACTGAGAGAACATTTTTGAGTGCCAGTGCAGGCCACCCACTTGATAAAAATGGTCACGATACTAAAATTATCAAGAGCCAACTGTCTCTTCCTCCTCTTCATTCAGATAACAATCCTTCCATGTGCAAAATCCTCATAGTCTTTAACAAATAGGAAAAGGTGCATGACAGTGTCACATCTCAGCAGAGCAGAGGGGAATAAGAAAGTGATATAAGATCAAAGGGAAAATATAAAAGTACTGCAAGTGGTCTGAAGAGCATCCTCTGGCATAAGGGAAAAGAAATGAGGCAGTGGGAGCAACTGAATGACATGGTCATTCTCATAGAGGACCCATAACACAAAATTTATTTGCTTTAATGTAAACTATTTGGCAAAAAGCAGATAGCACCTGTGTGCCAGATACATAAAGACACATGTAATCTGCTCATGATCTATCTGTAGGCTGCACTGTCAGTTGCTTGATGTGCATGAGCCTAGCGTGGGGAGACAGGGAAGAAAGGAAGAGAAACTAACTAACTGACTGTAGCACAAGCGTGGAAAGCTTTCCTAATTGTCTCAGTTCTTGTTTTTCTCTCCTTCACTGAATGGCAGTTTTGACCCCACAGAATAATTTTTTTTTTTAGATCAGGCTTCAAATACTGAAGATTTAATTCACACTTTTTTAAACCAACAAGCTGAATTATCCATCTGGTCGTCTAATATATTTTTGTGGTGGCTTTAGGTCCTAGCAAATTGGGTATTTCAGTACCTGGATGTCTCCCGTATACCAGAACATAATGACAATGAACACGTACATTGGTGGGAAAAGGGAGGGCTGTATTTCTGTATAAGCATGATAATACATTCTGACACCATAAGAGCAGTATTTTCTGTCAATCAGCTTGAATTCTCTGTAAGTCTCAGACATATAAGTCACATTGAGAGGGTTATGCATTTCACAAGTGGATTTTTATATAAATACTTTCTCTGGCTCCAGTTCAACACAACAAAAGAAGTCAAACATTAGTCTGTATTTGTATTTCTTCACTGAAATGTTTTGACATAAACTGCACACAATCCTAGCTGAAAAGTGCCATACAGTTTGGAAGAAACTGCTGTGAACACCTCTATTGTTCACAAAATGCCAAAGTTTTTGCTTCTTAGAAACTTAAAGGCCTCATTTCCACAGCTCCATCAGCACTTTTGTTCTAAAGAGCACACAGTTCTGTATACAGCCTTCTCCTTCCTTTCTTAGGCTGCTTTCCCTTGTAAGTAGATTCAGAAACCTACTAACTCCATGGAGAACTACAAAAATGACATCTGACCTCTGCCAAAACAACAATAAAACATCTACAACAAAATGGTGGCTGTTTTCTATTCAGTTGTGAGGCAAATATCTATTTTTGCACTGTATTAAATGAATCAGTGTCAGTCTACAGTACATTTGTTTACAGTACATGGCAACTTCTTGAGTCAAACTGATCAGCCACACTGCTTATTTGTAGAATAACTCAAGCAAAGTAGAGTTATTCTGGATTTGCCCCAGAATTCCTCTGTTCCCCTGACATGTAATGGAAATGATCACAGCCACCAACTAAAAACTGCACGGTTTGGGTACAGCTCTGCAAGATGGTAACAGATGACTGCTGGAGTGACTGCAGTGTGACAGCCAACTTCACCACATCCAGAATAACCCAGAGAATTTTCTAAAATGTACCACCTAGCTGAATCCCAAGGTTTGGCTAAACTGATCAAGCATCACTGCAGCACACTGGTCATCTGACTACTCTCTTTTCCTCTGAGAATGCCCTAGCATTCAGTCAACATGCACCCAGCATTCATCCTTTCACCCCAGCTCTTCCTTATCCTCCTTGTAGCCTGCCTAGCTACCATAAAACAGCAAAATCCTCTAAAAGAGCAGAAAACCTTAAGGCCTCAAATTCCACTTATGGGAAAATATGGTCTCATAGTCCTGAGGCAGATTGTCTGTAAAAGCATGTTCCACTTCACAGTGCTCATTTTATGAAATCATGCTGAGAAGCACAGTGTATTCTATTCACTGGCTTAAACTCACCCTAAGTAGTCCCTATGAAAATGTGTTGGTTTCATTAGACATCCAATACTGTCTTTAGTTCAATGGGTTTAATTATGAGAAAAATTAAGCAGTATGTAGATGAACCTGGACTGAAATATGTTTGGTTTAGAAAACAAAGCATTGATTTCAATGAAAAGCTACTGGTGTAAGTGGAAATATTATGCCTTGAAAGGAAATCTATTCATTTTCTTAAAAATTTAGTGACTTGAGTATGCATGGATTGGTTCCACTACAGATATATTGGATTCAATGACACTGTATTAGTTTCAAAGCATATTTATCCGTGCAGTAAAAATGTATAGGTTCTGAGAATTAAAGAGGCGTGATGATGGCTGCCCTGAAGACTAATCTAAAATACAATTTCTATTAAAATTGATCAAATTGGACTTCACAATGACACATCCAAAAGCCCTAAATACATTTTATTGTCTTCTATCACTTTGAACACATCAGTCCTTTTGAGTCACTCTAGTATAAACTAATTCTTCCAGGTTTCAAGGGGCTACATCCCTTCCCCTTCTCCACAGAATGCAACTGTGAGCAATTCAGGTTCTTTCTCCATAAGCAAGCTATCTTTTTTCTCTCATCTGTAAGGATGAAAATGCAGCTTGTCCCATAGGCCAGGTAGACAGGAGTATAACACAGACTTTTTTTCCAGGCTGTATGTGGAGACCTAGGGGTGTTGCCTGGGGGCAGAAGCAGTCCTGTAGACCACAGACCTGAGGTCAGCAATCTTCATATTAAAGTCCAGCAGTATGTCCATGCCTGTGCTTCTTTCTGGCTGGCTCCAGGTGCCTCCTTAAGACATTATTTCAAATCATCCTTCAAAGATCACCTAACTTCCTCCTGTGAATGGATATGGAAACAGATATGGAGTTCTGGCTGTTTGAATAGGTGTTCAAATCAGACAAAGAAGCACACCCATGAAGCCAATTCTTTGCTTAGGCCTGTACATTTATTTTCAGTTTAAAAATTATATGCCACACTGAAATGCTTGCTGGCTCATGCTGAAGCCTAAAAACCTAGGTATGAACTCCCCCTACAAACTACATTTTTTCTCAGAAATCTCAGTGTTTAATAATTGCACAATTAATTGAGAGGTGTTTCAGCTTGATCTGCTGTTGCACAATAGGACTCTGGCTGCACCGCTGTTATAAGTAATATTCTGTAGACACAACATTTGGAACCACTCAGGCTTCTGTGGCTGTTCCTATTGTAAAGAGGCATCCTGAGTGATTTTGAAAGCCCAGGTATTTGTTTTGATTTGTCTATAAAAATGTATCAGTAATTTTATTGTTTAGTTTGTCCTGCTGACTAACACAGCTACCCACTCATGCTAAAGAATGTACATAATACAGAGGCTGTTAAGTGCCTGTACTATTTTTATAAGAAAAAACATCAATAAGCACTTGACTTTGAAGTTTTTACCATCCATTTTCCAGAATGACTCTGAATGATAAAAGAAAACAGTCTTCAACTTCCCTCTTTGTGGTACACAATAAAGCTCTATTTACCATGCAATTTCTTCATGATGGGACCCTAGCTTTTCCCTACACACTCTCATTTCCTCAAACAACACAGGCAAATTAATTTTTTTAAAAATCCTGACTAGTCTGTTCCAGTTAAATACAAGTGGCACCCAATATTTTGACGTTATAGTATAATAAATATCCTGGGTTCAAATCCTAAATCTAGATTTTCAGAACAAATAAATGATAAATCAAATTGCAGGATCAGTATCCACATGATTCTGATGAGCCACAGTTTTGTCTTGTCACAGCAAAGAATATTCTTATGTTGACACAACCTATTTTTCACTGTCATGTTATAAATTGAAAGTTTGTCACAGCTCCTAAGGAACATAACCCATTGTTTTCATCAAAACTCCAAGTTAAATGTACACTATAAAGTTTAAGTCTTCTTTTAAAGCCTAAAAAGCATAAAATTTAAAGACAGTTACCATTCTATGCTATAAAACATCCTGCATCAATTATTCTCTCTCAGAATAAAGCTTTTGAAGTGCTATTTCCAGTGCCACCATGCAGGCCTTCTAATCACACCTGCCGTACCTACAAGGTTCCAAGACAGCAGGGATTTTCCTCAGTTAGGGTTTGCACAATATGGCAAGTTATGCCTTGTTTCTAACTTCTCTCTAAATTCTTCATCTACTTCTCTCTTGTACCAATATAAAGACAGTTGCCTTGGCACATAGCAGAATTCCTCTGATTCCTTCTACATTTCATTCAACTTTTACTACTTCCTTTTGATATTTTTGTACTATTATATTATCAAAGTTAAAACACCCTATATGGCAGCTATATTACAAGACACTATTTGCTCAAAGGAAATTAGAATCTGTGGTCATGATCGTGTAAATATTTACACAGAGGACTAATGGCAGGGCTTAGACCGTTAACCAAATTTCTTACAAGCATGTTGATATTTCAGGTATAAGTGCTAACAGTGAACACTGTCCTTAAATGCATCATCTGAAGTAGATGGAAGGAGTGCCTGGGCTCCGTGTGGGGAAAGCCCTCTATTCCCGCTTTCCCAGGTAAATAGACAGGAATGGAGGGAAGATGCAGGACATGAAGGACAATCAAGTTTGACAGCACATGTTTCTGCTGTTTTCACGTGGCTTAAGTCCTGAGCATGTCAGAACGTTTCGTGCTCACTCCCTTGGCTGTTTCCGCAATCACACTCATCCTGCAGTAGTCACTTCACACATTTATTACATATATTTTAGAATTCATTCTGTTCTGTGCATGCACTTGTGTGTCTCCTGACTACTAATTTTCAAGTGTCTAGCCATCCCAGTCAGTAGACAGGCAAACATTTACAACTACATCTGATGTTTTCTGGCCTCTTCAACATATTTTGTTATGTCTATCCAAAACACCTGCGACACCTGACTGAAAAAACCCTAGCCAGTCCTAAGGCAGCAGATACAGGGCAGCATGAATTCCTGCAGAGCCAGTCCCAGCACCCCCTCCACCACTAGGATTTCTGTGCTGTACAACCACCAGATAAGCAAGTCCAAATGCATTCATATCCTTACTGCAAAAAAGGAAAAAGATCAGAGCAGTACAGCCCTTCAGGGCCTCCAGCAGAGGCTCTTTGCTATCCCAGGCTGAAAGACTTCTCACACTGATTTTTAAAAAGGGAGTTGATAGCATGTAGGTTGACAGCCTCAAGTACAGGACGAGGAATGCACAAAACAAGGGTATCTCATGGGATAGCTACTATTAGTTTGCCTTTTAATGTAGGGCAAAGTCCTGCTCTCAGCTAGGAGTGTACAGGCTTGGGATAATGATACCACCTGTCATTTAGTAAATCCAGATTTACAGAGGTGTAAACAGGAGTAGAATTTGTTCCAGAATCTCTAGGCAAGCTGAGAAAGAGCTCTTCCAGAACACATATTTCAATATCATGCCTTAGGTAACAGCAAAATCACAGTCTATATGTTTCTTTCATGAAGTATCAAGCTTCCATGCATCATATATCACTATATTTCTTTAGCTGCTTCATAGCCCTAAAAGAACACTGGGTTGGGTGGATGGAGTGGCGTGATCTTTTTTATATTGTTCAAGAATATACATTTTTCAAGTCTAAATTAAAAAAAATATATTCACTCCTTAATTGGCTTTTGTTAGGATATATTCTTCTTTTCAGCTAAGAGATGTATTCTCTGATGTCTTCATTAAAATATCTCACAATCTTTTTTTTCCTGAGAAATATATATATATATATATATATATATATATATATATATATATATATATATATATATATATATAAATGTTATGGTAAGCTTTTTTCTTCCCCTTTGATTATTCCATAATGCCAAGAATGCCATTTTAAATGTGTGTTATTTTAACAGGATTTATGTTAAGCAACAAGGTGGATATTATTCTTTAAATCTGAGTTTAAATAATATGAAGAGTGGAGCCAATTGAAGTAAATCATAATTACTAAGTAGGATTAGTTTGCAACAGCTTCCTTAAAGTTAGCAAGAAAACATATACAAGAACAGATCCCTGAAGCAGAAATGCATTTTATTCATAACTTCTAACCCAGGTCCACACTCTCCAAAGTGTCATTGTCATGAATCATTGTTAGCAAAACAATAACTCTAGTGGTCTTACATTTCCTCTCAGTGCAAATTATGTATGTTTCATGTGACATTACTTACTTCCTCAACTAGCAAGTCTTTCCCATCTGTTGGAAAGCCACCAGTGGTGATGTGCTATCAAAGTGAATTACCTTCTTACATGCCAGGAAATTAGGGCAATCCAGTGCCTTTCATCTACCTCCTCTACACTGCCATCCTGCTCCCACAGGGTCTCCCATTCACTCTTCTCCTACTGATTTGTATGGGAGCAATTGTATAGGAAGTAATTTCTCTGTAGCTTGAAAAATGCTTCTCAGGCTTGAAAAGAAGCTGTGTGATTTGATGTATGATTTGTTCTTAGACAGCCACTGAGCACCAGAAAGAGGATTCCCATCCAAGTTCCATGTAAGTGGGTAAAAAACCAAACATGATGAGGGAAACAGAAGAAAAAGAGTGGACAATCAGATCCAAGCACATGTAACTGTAGGGCCTTTTACTCGAAAATGTCAGGGTGCATCTGTAGCCAGTGTCAGGATGGAAGATTCAGGGATCAGATCAGGATGGGCTTTTTCATTTCCTTTGCAATTTTCATGATGCCAAATACTTGGATTATTATGAATGCAATAGATCCACAGGAGGATGGTTTGATGTCTGAGAACTGTTGACCAAAGGACTGGTTGGTAAAAGTTTAGCTGAAAGTAGTCTTTGAGAGGAAACTGGCTAACAGTCTTTCCTGCCCTACTCTAAGTTACACTTTGGCTCTAAAATACATGTCTTCAAAACGTGACAAGTGCTAAAGAACCCTGCGAATGAACAGTTAGGAGTGTGCTCCAGTTCCCCATTGCCATTTCATCTTCCTTCTCTTCCTCTCACTTTTATTTCTCTCCTGCCTACGCCACCACTTCATTTCTCTCCAATAATCCGGTCATGCCACGTACCCCTCTCACATAAGCCCACGTCCATGCCTGTCTTCCCCTCTCATAACTCTTCACCTTCATGCCTCCCATCTCCCTCCTCCTTTCCATTCCATCCATGGATGCCCCAGGATACTGCTGCCATCTTTTGCCTTGCCTCAGTCTTCTCTGTGCCTCTGAGTGAGTTTCATCCCTCCATGACTTCTGCATTTCTTCTTGGGGGTTCACCTCCCAATAATTGCATACCCTTTCCTAGACAACCCCACAAATGTTGCCATTTCCTCCATTTATAAACCCAAGTTTGCCTCCCTCTATTTGCATTTATTGAGCCCCCTAGTTCCCCAGATTTTTCCCTTTAACCTCTTCCAACCCAGTCATTGTAAACAAAATTAAGGGGGTTTGCTTTCAATTACAGTAAGTCTGAAAAAATCTCTGTTCTGGGAGAAACAAGGAGTCAGGAGGACTGATTTCTTTGAGGCAGAGTTAATCTGCTTAGGTTGAAAAACGAGTGTCTAATGAAGAGCTAGATTCTATTATCTTAATTGTTGAGTTGCTATTATTACTCCATAATACAGCAGGTAAAAGAGATGCAAGCAGGTATTCTACAATTTCATACCAACCAATGAGAACTCACCCAGTATATATGTCCAGGAGTGTATTTATGCATGCAAAAAGTTCTTTTGAACATTCTAAGTTTCATCTACATTTGATACACTACACATCTGTCGTGTACCGAAGTAAATGTGAACTGTGATCTCAGTTTATGTGTGCTGCTGCAGTTTATCAGGAAAAGCTATGGCATGCTCTTTACTGGAAGATTCAGTCTTGCCTCTGTTTAAGTTGGTGGCCCTATTGAATCTGAAATGGCCATATTGATATCTAGAAGGATAATGATACCTCTGCTCTCCAGAAAAATTCAGATCGTGATCCCTCCATGACCCCAAGCCAGAAAGGATGAAACAGTAAATTATGTTAATCTACTCATTGTCAGGTCCCCATCTGTTCTTTCCTTTCATTCAGGGCTCCATCCTCTCCAGAGCTAGCCCCATGTGAACATCTTTAGCAAACACCTGGAGCTAAACCCACTGCAATGACTCTGTACCCCCCTTCTCCACAGTGAATACAGCTGAGGCACGAGCGGCAGGGTTCTCGCAGCTCAGGATGTAGAAGAACATCCAGCAACACAATACATTAAATGGCATTTGATTGTATACAAAATTCAGTCATTTGCTAAGGGTCTCCCAGTCATTAGCGAGAATTAACGAGGTTCTACTGTAATAAAATCTTACTTCAAAATACAGAGTTTTACCGGAACATATGGGATTATAAAAGTAAATGTGCATCACACATAATCTTATGCCACATTATATAGCACATTTTTAAAAAGGAAACACCCACAGGTCTGAAGAACTTTTATTTTTATGCAAATTCTGTATGCACAGAGATGTGCTTACTTGTCACTTTTGTGTTGTATCACCGCAGTGCCAAAGGGAAGTATCTCATCTCACTTTGCCTAGCCTTTATCCATCTACCTTTGCAAACACTTTTTACCATTCATGAGCTAAAGGACTTCTGGCATCCCAAAATCTGTTTTCCTTTCACATCCATCTTCTGTGACGTGCAGAAGGAAGCCCCTGCAAGAGCTTTGTAACCCAATCCTCCTTGAGAACTCAGTGCTCTGTACAGCTTATGCCCAACCTTGCATGCTTTTTATAATCATAACCATCATCTTTTTATTATGTCTTGGACTTGAAGAGTCCTGAAAGCAGATGTAACTCATGATGACCTGACTTCAATGGGAGAATGAACCAGGTGGCTAATTGTCTCTAAAACAGATACACTGATAATTAGCAGGAGAACACGATGCAACAGAAGCCTAACCACCAACCTTTTTTTAAGTTAAGCAAATGGGTGAGCAAATGATGCAGCTGCATCATACTTTGACAAGCTAATAAAGGATCCAACCCTTCATCTAGTCAGCTACACTCACCAAAACACACCCTCAGGACATGGTATCAATGATTCTGAAATGGTAGACTTATAGACAATGGAAAAAATATGTGCACAAAAGCCCTTGTGCACAAAAGCTCTTCTACAACAGCTTCTCTTTCTGAGCAGGTCACTGCACCAGCATTTCTTCCTGAATATCTGCCTTCAAACCTTGCCTTAGGTCCCAAACAGAAATAACCTTGGTGGCCTCATCTTGCTTTCCATTTGCCCATGTCGCAAAACAAGCATATTGTCATCCTCTGCTAAGGAGCAGTCTAGGAATAAATAGCAGAAAAGCTGCCAGTTAAGCTGCATTGCCTTGGCACTGCTGCACAGAGGAGTTTACTTGATGATGGCTCTCAGAGTAGACGGCTTTAGCTACCACTGCTCATCCCCCACCTTTACAAGCACTAGACTTACTGCTTCCATAAAAAGCAAGCAAAGAAAGTGAGTGGAGCTTGCTTTAAAGATATTAGCAACTCAGGGACTTTAATGTGAAAACAGAGATTGCTTTGTAAATGGTGTCAAACAGCAGCCCAAAATATAGCACCATATAAAATACCCAATGCAAACAACTCCACAGGTGCTGACAGAGAGGTGGAAAGACAAACATTTCCAAGTTATTCCCAGTTCCTTGTCCTGATTGGGCAATTCAGGTTTTTGTGGGATAGGAGATAACATTCTCACCTTTGTTATTTTGCTTTAATATTTACTGTTGGTTATTCTTAAAAGAGGGATACAAACAGCAGCAGTTATCTGTTCATCTGGAAGTGTTCTAAGTGCTAGAGGAAAAAAAAAATCAAAGGGACCATTTATCAGTGCTACTTTCAGGTCAGATTGAAAACTAATGTAGGCACTTCCCTTTAGGAGAACCTCTCACACGGGGGGGTTTTATTCTAAAAGAGAACTAGAAAGCAGAACTAGAAATAAAGCAAGGGCCAAATGTATCCATGTTGTGCCAGCCTTACCTGTTCCCTACTTATTTCTGGTACTGCTAGCAGCAACACAGAAAAATCGTACTGACTACACCCACTCTGCCTCACCAAAGGCACTTGGCCCAAAAGTAGGTTTTGTCAAAGCCTATCAATCACACATCACTAACCTCCTCACAAACGAGTCTTGGCAGGTTTACACTGGCATAACACGGGGGCAAGAGAGTCATGAAATTAACCTCTGCTCAGGGTCCAAAGTGAGCAAATCACAAAAATTACACAGGCAGCCTAAGTGGTGGAAAGTAGATTTTTCCACTAACATATTTCTGACTTCCAGTTTTAATAGTCTAAGGAATTGTTATTAGAGTGATCAAAGGGAGAAATCACAAATGCGAGGAATCTGACAACTAAGCATCAAGCTAGTGTGGCAAAGGAGATTGCTTTCTTTCCATTTCCTGTTAAATACTGCTTTTGGAACTTTATTTTGATGTAGATTTGACAAAACTCACATTGCATTTCAGTTTCTGGTGCATAGGTGTGCTGAAAGAAAAAGAATAAAGCAAAAATGAAGAGACTGTCAGAACAATAGCTGCTTTAAAAAACAAGAAGTCTGCTGAGGCTTTTGGTTTACAGAGTTTACTCTGACAAATAGATTAAAAAAGTTAATAGGGAAAATAACCTCTTGCCTACTTTTGCAGCCCCTTAAGACTATTCTAAGTCTATTCACTAAGACTGAGGTGCTTCTCTTTGAACTTATAAAAAATTATCTGTGCTTTTATTGTTGAAGTTAGGAGTATATTAGATATTGTTCTTTTAGTTCTTCTGTTAACTGAGACTAATACAATAGCAGGTAAGTTTTCTTTTTTTTTTTCCCGTTAATTCATCTATCATTTTAATGTCACTATAAAAGATATAAATACAGACTCTGCAAATTTCAGAATAAGCTTAGCTTTTGTTGTTTGCTCATGTAATTTTCCAGGAATACTAATAAATACATGGAAAAATATCAGCTGTTCACCTACTTTAAATATACCACAATGAGTTGAAGACATTTCCAAGTGCCTTAATACTCTTTATTTTTACCATGGTAAGCATTTGATTGTGGTGTTCTTGGAATACAAGTTTACTATGATATCCCTAGAAAACTGCCTGAGTATTTCTGGCTTCAACTTATCATATGATCTTTGAATTAATTGTTTTGCTGAATAAGTGGTGTACAGCAGTTAGCCTCTTGGGACTTTTCTTCCATATAAGATTTGAACTTTCTATTTATAAATTCTCTTCCCATAGTCCTTTCCTGGGAGTCCAGGACATTTCTCTGTAAGAGGCATTTCAGGATCAGGCTTCATGTATTAGGTGTGAAATGTGACCCTGTCTCTCAATTCAGTAGCTGAGTTCCAGCAGGCCTTGAATGCATAGGACTTCCCACAGGGAGCATTTTCTCTTTTGCTACAGGCAGGTAGCACGTACCACCAAGCACAAGGTTCTGACTAGTGCAACAATAAAATCAGACTAAGTTGTGTTCCCATCCCTGATTATTCAATTTGTCACACTAGACCAGATGAAACCAGAATGTTGAGAACCCACAGATCCATGTATCCTCTCCAAGGAATACCTCTCAGAAGATATTTGTAGAAAAGACAGCAGCACTGAAAGAGATTTCACTTAAAAATATTATTTTCTTTAAAAATAAATATTTAGTTGCAGAGTAAAAACAATATGGAGATTTAATTAAAACCTTAGCATTTCCTTTAAAGCTGCTTACAATATTTCCTACACCAAAACACACTGTAGCATTTTGCACAGTGGTTGTACACTTCCTCCCATGAGTTAGAGTGAAAGTAAATACTCTTTTACCGAAAGATACTTCATCTTTTTTCCCTGAGACACTTATTTCATAAGGAACTTGATATAGTCTCAAACTAAGCCTAAGCACCTATTTTCTTTCTTTCCCAGTCATCTTCAGAATTGCACTGAATGAAATGTTGGGCTGTGGATACTGCAGTCACTGATCGCTGCTCCTGTTCTTCACATTGTTTGGGTCTGTGCAGAGCCATCATATTCCTGGAGCAGCAGATGCCTTTAGCACTTGTGTGTTCACCATGTAGAAATCTCTGTGATATATTTGAGCTTAATTTCTTCTGTTTAAATGACTTAAAAACAAAACTAAACCAGGTGGAAAGGGAAGTTCTGACTGAGGCTACATATCAGCACCAAGGAAGTCACCTCCCCAGAATAAACCTATGTCTATGAGGCCTGTCTTTCCTTCTCTCAGACACTGAAAATACCGAATGTATAGAAATAAACAAATTTTCTCCTTGGGTACGCTACAGCCAAGCACTAGTAAATTCAACAGATGTCTCCTGATTTTTTTTTTTTGGTTGGTTTTTGTTGTTTCTCATTTTTGGGGTTTTTTTCGGGGGGAGGTTTTTTTTGTCTTTGTTTGTTTGTTTGTTTGTTTGTTTGGGTTGGAGGGGTTTTTTTGGCTTTTTGGGTTGGTTTTTTGTTTTTGTGTTTTTGTTTTTGTTTTTTTTTTGGGGGGGTTTTTGGTTTGGTGATTTTTTTTGGAAGTTTGAAATGAGATTTGTAGTCATGTCAATGATTCTGGGCTTTTGGCTAGTGCCACACCAAAATGCAGAAGTCAGTTACTTGGTGAAACTCATTGTCATGAGATATTTTAATGAAAAATTGGTGCAGCTTGTAAAAGGAAAAACATATTTCCTAACGTAAGAAGACTTTTCACAATTCTAAGAATTAGAGAAAAACAACTTCAATATATTGATGACAGGAAAAACAAAATCCATTTAAGCTGATTATTTTACAGATACTTACAAGACAGTTTCCTTCACTGACAACAGATAAGGCACGAGAGGAAACTGTATGTATGATCTGATTCAGAATGCCTGTCCGTACATGAATTTCATGAAACATGCTGATATTTATGCCCTTGACATTCCCCACATAGTTCTAGAAATTATCAGCTTTGTTTACTTTTCCATGGCAGTGCATGCATACACAATTGTACACAAATGTTCCCCCTCATCAGCTGAGTGCACATCCATAAATAAAACATTCCTTAGAAAGGTTATAGACTTAACCACAGAGCAGATCAGCAAGGTCCTCAGGAAGATGTGGCATTGGGACTGCAAGTCTTCAGGGAAACAAAAAGCCTGGAAGACAAGGCTCAAAATCTTGAAGGTGGTACTGTGACAATTGAAAAATGGAAAGAGTCATTGAGCAAATGAATGAATTAGATTAAAGGTATAGTAATTATATGGAATACTCATTCATGGTTGTCTCATGCTGATTAGTTTGTATCTCAACACTTCTTCCCAGGTTTCTGCATTTTGAGTGTATCTAGAAGATGTTGAAGGCTCTATTCCCTAGTCTAGGTAAGCACACAAGGGTAAAGGACACAAAAATCTTTCTGTCTTTGTAAGAGACAAATGCTACAGCATAGCCAGTGACCTGTGATTTCTGAAAGATGGACCATGGCCCATCTTACTCCCCAGTCACCAGGTTTAACCAGGGCTCCTCCTCCAATGATTGTCCTAATTCCTACACTTTTTCTTTCTCTTCACCTTCATCTCCAGCACTGATAATGCCTTTAGAGCCACAGCAGGCTTTATTTGAATGCTCTATATAGTCAGGAATTGCAAACCAAATGAAAGCAGACGTCTATTTTGTGTCCACTGAAAGTTTTGCAAATTCTTTTGAGATGGGCTAAGAGACAAGAACTTGTGGGGACAAGGTAAAAGAAGATCTGATATTTCAAGATCAGCTTTAACAGTAAGATATTTGCCAGAAACCCATTTAAAGAAACTTCTAAGCAGGAGCAGGTCCCTTTCCTTGAATCTGATCACTAGAGAAGCAAATGTTAAGACACAAATTAGACCACAGGCATTCCACTTCCTGTGCTAAAAATAAGGTGTTTTTACATTTACCCATACTTTTTAAATGCTATAAAGGAAGGTGTTTTGCTTATTTCTTTAACTAGTACTGGTTATTGCTGAGGAAGAATCTTTTTACTTGGTCCATGCTTTTCCTTACTATATTGTTTTAGATGATCAAAGGTATCTTTGGGGCAAAATGTGGAACACATAGGGAAAAATCAGAGCAGATTTTTTTTATCCCTTGCCTAATTGAACCAGCCTTTCCCCACAAAGCCCTGTGCTATTGCTTAGTTTTCCTTGCATATTTATTGAGGAGACTCCTATTATGGGAATAATTCATTTAATTCCTTTAAAAGAATATATTTTTTAAAATCCTTTGTTTAGACACTTTTAAACATACTGATTCTCAATCATCCAGCCCAAAGCCTTGGATGAAGGGATTATTAGGTGTTAAGAGCTAACCAGATAACCACAGAGGTTATCTGTCTCCAGGTAGCCACTAAACACCTAAACAAGAGTAAAAGCATGAAAACATGAGGTGCTCAGGAGCATTCATCCCTAGTAAATTCTGAAACAATTTGAAACATTTTGAGTTACTGGCCTGGCTTTACAGCCCCATGCTGCTGTGACACATCCTGGTGTGTTTAACAGTACCCACCCACTTAGAAAACTCGGTGCTCATGATAAAAACATGACGTGTTTAAATCCACAAATCTTCCTGAGGCCCCTCTTTTTCAACAAGGAAACGTTAAGAAAATCCCTCTCCCACATAACTGCAAATCATACAGGCTCATTTAATCAAGGCAAGGGTTTTGAGATGTGCTTGACCCTGAGATCAGTTTGCCTGGTTAGAGCATGGTGCTAATAATGCCAAGGTTGTGGGTTCTGTCCTGAATGGGCCATTCATTTAAGAGCTGGACTTGAAAATCCTTGTGGGTCCCTTCCAATTCAGTATCTGCTACGATTCTTACTCTTTAGGAATCCTTTTGTTTTCAGAGGTGAAGATTTCATGTAAATTATTCTGTCAGTTGACTTGGAGCTCTTCATACATCCTTCCTCCATCTGCTAAATTCACAGAAATATAAGACTTGCCATTACAAGATTCATATCGTGTTCAAAACAAAAAGAATTTGTAATGTAATAAGTGGTTTTTTTTCCTCTCTCTCTTTTTCCTCTCATGTAATTTTTACATTGATCCTCTTTTTTTTTTTTTTTTGGTGAAGATTCCAGGCTTTACCTACCTGATGGATACCTAAGTGATATTCAAGAGACAAACCATTTGTATAGTGCTTAAGGTAATATGTTCATAATAAGAATTTTTTTTTCTTTCTTGGGACGCTAAAATATGTCTGATAAAGCATGATTATCACCATAATTAAAGTAGGGTACTTGCCTTATAAATCATTTGATATAAAGCTGACCAGCTGCTGCTATGGTGAGAATGCACTGATGAAGTGGGTTATTGCAAAACTGTGTTTGAGTGTATTCCACTACTCTGATAAGTACACAAACATATCACAGAGATTTGTTCTCAACACTGAGCCCAACTTATCTTGAAGTAATTCAGTTAGCATACCAAGAATGACAACAATAATTAATGTGACTTTATTTTTTTCATAATCTCCTGGATCATGTTTGCACATCTATGAGGAGGTTTTGTGTAACCATGGTCCTGTATGCCATGGAGATTCCAAAAGCAGGGATCATTTTTTTGCCATTCAAGCCCACAATTTTTATCTGAACTAGGGTACTGGTGTAGATGTGCCCTTCAGTTATGTCACATTACCACTGTATCCATGAGTTTCAGGCCATTTTAGGGAGTGTTAGGTCCAGATAGTTTTGCAGTGGCTGTGTTAAAATCCACCAAATCAGAGCCTTGCTAAAGTGAGAATCAAAACTCCCATGCACTTCAGGGGACAGTGTTTGGTCTTCCCTTAACTTTGACATGTCAGAGCTAGTAATACCATGGTCATGAGCAATAATAAGGGGATTATTTTGGTGGCCACAGATTTTCCTAGTATCATTTCAAGGAACTGGCTTTTTAATAAGAAAATATGAGAAAGCATTGCAATATATGCTTAGAGAATGCTTAATTGAATGGCACACTAAGACTAAAAGCATCTGTGAATATAAGGCTTCCAAACTGTTTTTGCTTTCTAATCATCTCCTTGTACCTGTAGGTCAGACTCTGTCCTCACTTTAAACTGCAGTGTTCTCTCCTCCCCCCCCACAAAATATTTTCCAAGAGCTTGAAAATGATCCTTCTTAGATCACTTTTCATAAAATTTCTGAATAAGCTGAACCAAATGTGGCTTGTCAGAAAAAGATACAAATCTTATATTGCCTGAAATATTCCTTAAAAGGTAAGGGAAATCAACAAGTATGTGAACTATTTAGCTCACTATTCAATATTTTACAATCTGAAAGTGATTAGCAACAAGACAACTAATAAATACTTCCAGAGATACTCAAAATACATGCTATACACATTTATGTGGGGATTACCATAATAATATTATCACTAACAGAAATATGCACATATGAAAACATCTCAAAGTAAACATAACATTTGCACATAGTAAATACCCATATGTCTCAATAAACACAATTTTAAATTTTAATATGGCAAGTGTGTGGTTCTTTTAATTGAGGATAAAAAATTAAGAGCAAGCCCTTTACAGGGTGAATCCTGCCATTTTCAATGGGCAAAGTTGGTAGAAAAGCATGGCACACCCTGTGAAAATAGGTGGCATCAGGGCAAGGTCTATAGATAGTGATTAGAGACAGAACACCAGATTAAAGTGCCATCAGAACTACAGCACCAAAAAAGGTGTTGTGGTCTGCTTAACACTGTGACTACAATCCTGGTTTTGCCTACCAGAAGATGTCTGCTCTTCTTTTTTGAAGTAATGGCAGATGTACTCCATGACATGTCCTCTGTTTCATGGTTTTTTTTTGTAGTAGTAACTAATGCACAATTTTTTCTATTTCTCTGAATCCACTGATAGTTACAGATAGCTTTGCTTGCAACACTAGCAAAGAATAAATGAAGAGCAAAAATCTGTGACCATATTCTGAAGAGCAAAGTCTCTCATTTGCTGTAATTTCCAAACGTTGTTCTTTTTCTTATGTCTTGATGGTTTGCTGAAGAATACCCTTCTGAAACTTTTAAAAATTAAACACAGTTCAACAGGACTAAATTCTTCCTGTGGCTGCATATTTTAGAAAGTCTTTGATTTTTAAAGTATTGGGAATAAGAATATTGCCAGCCTCAGAATGCCTTCATTAAGACTACCTTGTCAGGCCTTCTTCAAATATATGCACTCTGTCATTCTAACACAGACATTTTAGCCAGAAAACTTCCTGGTCCTTGCTTCTGGCAATTTACTATTCCATCTTTCTTTTCTTCCTTTACACTATTTGCAATCATACCAGTTGTCTCAGAGAGCTGTTTTCAGAGAGCTGTGGTTTCACCATTGAAGTCTTCAGCAAAGACCTTCACAGTTTGATTTTGAGATATCAGACTGTGTTTTCATTATCAACTAATAATCACAATGAAAATATCACTTAAATTCTCTACTGAACCAGTGTGTTATGGACATATTGATGGAGCATAAATATCAGAAAGCTAAGATGACATAGAGTTTCTGATTATAATAGTACTATATGAAACAGATACAAGATGGCATATGTTTCTAGCTGTTCCCTCTGCCTTTAACACATAAACACAATTTGTTAACATTCGGGTGAATTTAGTCAGGACTCTTGAATACCCCAAAACAGCTTTTACAGTTTCTAAAATGGATCTGGTGCCTGGGTTTTTCTTCAAATCCCTTCATGCAGAATGGAGACTGGACAGCAAACTTTCTAACTGTGCCCATGCACTCATAAACATCTGTAGCAAACCATAATTCTGCTGAATGCAGGAGCCACATGGCCATGACATTTTGGTTGTGAATGTTAGAGAAGCATGTGGCTCTGAATCCTAATGTTATGGATTTTAGGGATCTCAAGTGGAAGCCAGCTCTCTGAGTCCTGCAAGCATTCAACACATCCTGGAAAGCTCTTGAAAAGCAAAAGACATGCAATGTAAAGGTCTTGTAACCTGGCAGTAGCAAAAGAGAGGGTCAAGGTGAGGATGGAGGGTAGCACCTCTCGGGAAGGGAATGGTTAAATGGCCATAGCCCCAGGAGCAGGCAGGCAGCTCCATCACTGCAACAAACAACAAATTATTAACACTGGGCAATTTAGCAGCTCAACTTAGAATAAGCAGCACATTGGGCACTGAGTACACAGTGGCAGACTGTCTATGACTCTCAGCTACCAGCCAGCCAGCGAATTTTATTTTTCGCCCTAAAAAGAGTTCTTTGAAAACTCCACTATAATAGCCCATTCTGTACCTAGGAAAAATATTAGAGGGCTGAGTCCCAGACTTCCTTTTTGCAGGTGCAAGGCAGTACATTCACACCTCCAGCTCCAGCCGCCGTTTCCAGGGGTTGAGCTGCCCAGGCCAGACTGTAAAACAGAATCTCTCCATTTTCCTTAATGCTCTGCACCACCATAAGCAGGTCTGGCCCATCCAAATCCAGTCCCCCAGAGATGTGCAATCACAGCAGCGTTAAGCCAATGAACAGCACAATCTAGATCCCAGGTTTGGAAAATCTGGCCCCCTCAAGCAGATAATTGTATCAATGCAGCACTATTTTTAAAAAGGGCACATTTCTTGATCATACCTCACACTGCAGAGCTTCTGTTCAACTAACTACACGACAGTCTGTTAACACTGAAGGAAATCCCCTGAAAGCTGTGTTTGTTTGACCAACACTGACTAAAATTAGAAAAATATTAAATGAAAGCAGCTGGTCAGCTACCAGCCACAATATTATCCCAACTTCCTTCACAGGAAATATTATAATAACATTTTATTTGTTTTTTCCCCTGCTTGCTGCCACTGGAGTGTAATATTTCTTTCATATTGCTGATAGATCAAGAGCACTTCTGTTGGACTCAGGCTGTACTACATGCTGACAGTGATTTGCCCAGCATGGACTTTAATTCATGATCCAGTCAATGTCTAAGGGTGCACAGGGGCAGGAGGGAGCGGAGTGAAAGCAGAGACTATTGACTGCTCTACCCAAGGTTACATGCAGCTTTGTTTTTCATTCTGGTTCAGTATTTTGACTTCTGTAAATGAATGAACAAATAAGCTCAGCAGACCTCTGCCTCTGACCTCTCCAAAAACACAGATCCAGAACCATGGGAAATGCACCATGAAACACCTGGTGCTATGTGAAAGTTACCTCTGACACTGGGACCATGTGTGTCTGCAGGTTACTGCTCATCCTCCCTCCGTGCAGGACAGCAAGGAGTGCCTGCACAAGGACTTTGCACCTCTCCTCCAACTTTGCATTCTCCCCTCTACTGCAACTTTTTCACTTCATGCTTAAGTCTCATCAAAACTAATCAAGGGCCCAAAACAGGGCTTGAACTCCATGACACAAGCCACCCATACTCCCAAAACTCCCAGGTGCCCCTGGACTTAAACTTCAGCTCAGAGGGGTTTGTGGCCCTGCCATATCAAATGAAGCCAATTTTGCCTGCTGGCTCTTTCACCCAGATCCTTGCAGAGGAAGACAGCCTGACCCCAAACTCTTGGACTGTCCCCAGACAGTTTTGCATATTCCTTCTCCCTCAGGGAACAGTCTTTGTTTCTCTGCTGTCACAATGGTTTTAACACCCCATTTACATAACACCTTTTGAAATGGACCCCTGAGGTCTGGTCTGCGCTAGGGAAGAGTTTGTTGGGAGAGCTCTGTCGGTAACCAGTCCTACTGTGACTGCCTTTGTACCACCAACAGGACACTTCTAGCACAGCTTTTGCCACTTCCTTCCATAAAATTAGCTACATCAGCAAAAACATTTCCTTTCCATCAAAAATGTCTTTATAAACTTCTGCCAGTAATGGAAATCCCTTCTGAAAAATTATAACGTGCTTTTAATTTTCCTCTGTAAGCTACCAAACATTTCTGCTGCAGGCATAGCTTTATGCAGCAACAGTTATGCTTTAACATCAGTTTAAGTATATCAGGTATAATCAGTTCACAGGTTAGTGATAGCTCTTTTTCCTCAGCACATGCATTAAAAAACAATATGGCTTTCATCCATCTTCAGTAACCAAGGGTTTGTGCATATGGAAGCCATATGGAGGGTAAGAGCCTACCTATATCAGAAATTATAACAATATATAATAATGTGGGAATTTAAACCACTGTAGCTGGACAATATAACCCCCTTTTTCCTCCATAAGAATGTGAATGTATGTGTGCGTGTGACTAAAATGAATGGATTTATCCATTTTAGCTTCTGTTGCTTTGAAAGCAGTTTATCTAAACTGGAAACAAAAATTGTTTATTTCTGAGTAAGAATGTCCACATGGAGAGTCGTGGCAAAATAAATGCAGCATTTTAACTATATGAGTATCATTTGTCATTCCTACAGACACAATTGGTTCTATATCAAAGTCCTATATCTTATTTTTGCATATAGCTTCTTGTCACTACCAGCATTTGCATTTTAGCAATCTGCATTTCTTCTTTCAAATTAAAAAAAAAAAAAAATGTTCAGTTGAGATTTGCAAATGAGCAAAGGCAGCCAGGTGAAGGCAAGCAGGAGAGATGGGGGAGGGTTGAAGGTGAAGGTGAGAGACAGATAAACAACAGCAAAATAACAGTTTTGCTCGGAATGGTTTGGTTTTTTCTCCAACCAAACTTGGTGTGTCCAAGTTTGCATCATGAGTCTAGGTAAGGTGATTTTGCTCAAATGGCATCAATAACTCACTTTTAAGAGCACATATTTATTGATTTCAGGGTATAACATAATTAGGTCTCATATTACTCACATAGGCTGTGCAGTTCCTGCTGTAAACCTAGATATTATTCAGAAAATCAAAGTAATCTCTAGTGAGTATTAAAATAACAATACATTTGAGAAATGATTGCTACCATTTTTGAAACTGCATTAATGTTCATTATTTATGTAATATACAAGTTTAGAAGGGGCTGATTTTTTTTTAACTTCATTGCTAGTATAAAAAAAGTGTTTGAGTTCTTGGAATCAAATGAATGCAAGTTTCCTTTTTTGTATAGGGCGATGAAGAGAAATGTATCACTGCACATTAAAAATACATCTCACATTTTATACATTTACGTATGTGGTGCTCTTCATGTTAAAAAAACCCCACACATACAAAAAAATCTCAGAGCACTTTAGAGAATTCACCCAGAGACAAAGCTATTGTTCAGGAAAAGCCAGATTAAACAAACATGCCTGTAGTCTTGACTTGAAGGCATTTATGGAATTAACATTCTGAGTCTCAGCTGGCACCATGCTCCAAAGCTGGGGGCAGAACATGCAAAGCCTTTGGCACCTATGAGTTTCCACTGATATTCCCATTATAGACAAAAGCCCAGCATTTTAGACAACTCCAAGTCATTTCTGAATATGTGCATTAATGGAACCAAAAGTTTTAATTAACATTTGTGGCCTTAAATAATGTGGTACTTTAAAGACTGTTGGAACTGCCCTGACATCACCAGGCAGGCAGTGAGTGACATGACCTTAATACAGAATTGATCTGGCTAGTCTGGGTTATTAATATTCAAGGGCAGCTTAGTTCTCCATACAGTGCAATTTGTAAAGATACCCATGATCAGGGATTTATGGAAACCTAGACTAAATGTGGCTAAACAGTGGAATATTTCCTCTTTTATCTAGGATTGCAATGCTTACGGTCCTTTGGAAAAAAGCCCTAGGATTTGTTCCTTTTTTCATGCAAAGTAACAGGTTCAGGGGCCCAGTCTGATCTTTAGTTTTGACAGGGCTCACCACTATCTTTCATGCTACATGCTAACATCAGCTTTCACAATCACTCTAGTTCCTGAGACACCCTGTGTCCGCTGTCATAGCTGCTACAGTACACAGACAATTCAAGGAAAAGCACAGCAAAGCACAGAGGTCAGTCCTTGACATGACCCAGGATCACAAGTATGAGTCCATATCAACCATCAGGAGATAGTGCTGCTCTCAGCTCATTAGTTGCTAACACACAATATCTCTGAAATACTGACACTTTGCTTGTTCTGGTTGAGCCTGAGATCCTTCCCTACCATACTAACATGGTTCCTAAGTCAACAGAACAAAACCCTGCTCAGGAAGGTGGAAAGTACAAGATCCATAGAGGAAAAAATAAAAATCCCCAAAGGCACGGACGCACTCGTGCTTAATTAGTCAGGAGCCAGTGGCATAGACGAGGGCCTGGTGTGGTGGAAGACAGCAGAGTAACTAATTCCCAGCCTATGGTGTAACACTGTTACAAAAAGAAATGACAGATGTCATTCTGACATGTGTTAACCAGAACATCCTGTGTAAGACATGGGAAGAAATTGTCTCACTCTCCTCATTGCTAGCAAGCTCAGCAGTACTTCTGTGTCAGCTCTCAGTGTCATACTTCATGAAAGATGTAGACAAATTGAAGAGACTGAAGAGAAGAGCAGCAGGAACAGTAGTAAGATGTTTAGAAAATGGGTATAATTAGAAAGAAATGTATGATAAACCCTAACCTTCACACTCTGGTGTGGTAATGGAGGAATCATTGAAGTCATGAGAAGAAGCATTTGGCAACTGGTTTATTTTTCAGCAGAAAATTCCTATGTGTGTGTGTGTGTGTGTGTGCACGCACATGTGTGTGTATAAAAAAAGGTTATATAGCTCTGAGAACTATGTGAAAACTTCAGCAAGGATGGGAGATTTTTAAAATTAGATTAAACATAATTTGGAATCATCTAGATACACTTCTTCCACCTTAGGTGAAAAGGAGGAACAAGATCACTTCTGTGGTCCAATCTATTTTGAAGGCTTCTGAAACATTGTACTCTCCCTGTTTTTCTAATATGTTCTGCTGTGTTACAGTCCACTCCAGTCAATTAATATGTCACTTTTTTTGCCATCATGAGTCTTCAGCACAGCCCCTTTCTACTCTTCCCCAGACATATTGCACCAACAGACCTTTCTGGGCAATTGCCAGGACAAGACATTCAGTATTAGAATAAGCATTACTTGGAATAAGCAGACATCATAGTTTCTAGAAGTTCCAATGTTGATTTGATTATTTTGCTGAGAAATAGAGTCAGACAAAATATCTTAATTTATATATGTATAGAGTGCCAGAGCCAACCAAGAAATTCTATAAGTAATGCTTAATGCTTAATAATGATAGACCACAGGGTTTAAGATTTGTGTCTGATAATCAGGATATCGATGTGTTGCGCTTTGGGAAGACTTAGAGTTGCATACTTACTACCCTCTGTGACCAACACATGGTTGACTACAAAGAGCTGCTTCTCCAGCGTATTTCCATATATCTCCATCCTGCAAACAGTACTGCAGGTATGGATTTTCTACACAGAACCAAGAAAATCCCTCATCTCAGCGCCTTAGGTTTCTCTCCAGCTATGTGTCATCACTAAACTCTACCAATGGTATTGCAGTACTTCTGGAAGTCACTTTTCCAGAATTCTCACCATTTCCACATTCCTTTTCTGAACTCCTTCCATATGATCCAGCTCTTATTTGGAAGTCTCAAAAATAGACCTAGCAATCAAGCTAGGTTTTACCATTTCTGACCAGAGTACAAGCATTTCTCCTGCATGACAGACTGCCTTCCTGTTTATAAATCCCATCACTAATCTTATCTCTTCTGGATCCTCATGATTTACAATCCACACTAACCCCAAAACTAATTCTGAAAACCTGATCCTAACCAAATTCCCTGCCCAATGTTTGGTTACCTGATACACCTGCCTTCTTGCATAATTTGATTTTTCATCCATTTTTCAGGCTGTATCTACAACTTGTCAAAATAATTTTGAATATTAATCCCATTTTTCAGCACCCTTTGCTGTCTGTCCAGCTTCATGTAACCTGAAAATATTGCAAACATATATCTCCCATAAGGCTCATATTGTGTCACACTGAAACAGACCAAAAAGGTAACAAGATCCCTGCAAAATATTAATCAACATGAATTTGCATTTTAACAGGAAATCCTTTTTTTGATAACCTGCATGTGGTCATCCAGCCAGCCTTTGTAGTGCTGTATAGATTCTTCAACCAGACTGTGTTTCCATGTTGTTCTCATGAATGTCCTATGACATGGCGACAACATCCCTATGAAATATTTGTCATTATCCCTAAGACTAAGTAGCAAGAAAGTTCCTAGTGTTACCCTAGAAATTATACACCTAAGCTGTAAACACAGTCTTTGTAGAGTAACTACAATTCCATGGAAGCCTAATAATACAGAACTACAGAATTTATCATTGCTATTGACTTCACCATTCATATATAGCCCTCAAAGGCTACATATAGATTCACATTATGACTCAAAAGAATGTTGTTGGGATAACTGGGGGATATTCTAGGAAAACCCAGGGAAGATGCTCCTAAAGCTATACAGTGTAGTTCATGAAGTCTGTATTGCATTGGTTGCTCATGTTCCAGAAGGTTATCATGCCCTACTTACAAATACTTGGTGCTACAAGGCGGGTTCAACATCTGCATGGCCCTGGTAGATCAGTGCCTGAGCTGTTCCAGAGATGCTCAGGCTTCACCAGCACTATGGAAGTGTCTCACTGACAGTGACAAATCGTGTTGGTGCATTCAGGCTTTGCTTTAACTCTGCAAAGTTAAAGTCTAAGAAACAGGATCACTTTCCATTTGTCTTCATTGTAGGTGACTCTAACAGGTAATGACAGCTGGCAAACAGCAAATAGCAACAAAGCCAAAATAATATTCTGAAATGGGAATTATATCAACACCCAACACTGCCAAAGTTGTGCTTTGCTCTAAAGACACCCAGTTCTTGGATTTTCAAAACATTTGCTTCAGCATACAACAGACGGTGTGAGAAAAAAATCTTAATCCTTCTTCACCTTCCACAACAACAAAAAAAACCAACCAAACAAAAAAACTCCACAAAACCCAAACAAAACAAAACAAAACAAAAAAAAGAACAATGTTGTTGCTCTGTGTTCCCAAAGGAAAAGACAAGGCTTCCTAAAAATGTTGTCCAGGCATACAAAAAGAAGGTAAGGAATGTGGCTGAACTCTTCCAGAAATACAAGTTGCTAGTGGGAAGGATGTGGGCTTACCAGAATTCATGCCAGGTTATGGAAGCCTACATATTCACAGCTCCCTACCAAACGCAAACATAACATTAATGAAGGTGTAAGAAAGACATATTGCCTCTGTAACTGGGAAGGGAAGCAGTTTGGTCATCAGAAATTTCGTAAGTCATGGCACAAGGGTATAGGAAAATTATGAGGCTCAGAAGTATTAGGAGTATCTGGACTGTTACATTTTGTCAAAAACATAGATTAGTTTTTATTCCTGAATATTTTTATATTTTCATCAGATATTTTAGTATCAGGATTAGTAAGCATTCAGTGTCTCTTAGACACTGTTTTAATGAAAACATAACCTGCAATTAGGCAGTATTTGGGGGAAAAAACCTGTTGGTTGGAAATCTGTTTCCCTATTGACATTAAAAACAGTCAATATAACTCTGTGATGATGCAGAAATTTAACTTTTGTACATTTTTATTACATTCAGGGTACCAAAGATAACTGGATTTATTCACCGAACGGCTGTTATTGAGTTCAGTTTTCTGGTACAATTTCCTTCCCATATAAACCCATAAAAAGTATGATGGCTGAAACATTAGGAATGCTTAAAGCAGAAGCTGATGTATCTCCATACAGAAAGAACAGATATATTGCAATCTGTTTATGTCTTTTACATTTTTTACTGTATTAATAAGGAAACACTGTGATTACCAATCAAAAAAAGACTCAGGAGTGCTGCTTGTAAAGTGCACTATTATAAAGATTTATATCTGTATCTGGGGAGTAATATAGAGCATTGATATTTTAAGGAGCTCAGTTCAAAATCTCTTTATTCAATGAAAGCCCATGAGAGTGAAATATATTTTTCCTGGGACAGCATCATTGTTTGTTTATGATAGAAGCTGTAAAATTTTTCTCCCAAAATTATATGTATGTCCAAAATATCTCAGAATTAATTACAAGAGAATTTTCTTGCATTTAACAGAAATATTTTAGAATATGATATTAGGCAGTCAAAAAAGAAATCATCTCCTGGTCCCTACATTTGATTATGTGTGAACAAAAAGGTATCTGTATTCAGCATATTCTTCCTGAACCAAAATGTACTTCTCAAAATACGTGGAGACGGTGACTGCTTACATATATTTAAAAACTCAAACCACTGAGAGAAGAGCATGAACCAATCCTGCCACTGGGGTTGAGGGGAGGCCACAGAGAATTTGCCTTTCTGGAGGCAGCTTGTCCTGCAGGTTGCATATGTGTATACTTTTGGCTACATTCTGTCAGCCTTTTGCAGGACCTGAACTTGTCCTTTTTGAATCAAGAGCCCATATGTAATGTTTGCTTACCATTGCATCTTGAAAGAACAGAAGGAGGAGCTATAACATGATCTAGCAACTCACAGCAATCTTTCCTAGTACTTAGTTAACTGATGCCAACAAGTTGTGTATAATGTAAAATAAATGGTTACTTTTTCATACAATGAACTGTAAATTCATGTGCATGCTTCTCATAGCACAAAGTACCACGGCAGTGATGTGTTTACAGAATGTTTGTGTTAAATACTGTTGTACGTATTCTGTTAATACAACAAAAGTCTTAGCAGTTTGTGCCTGGCTTGACTGTATCATACCTGTTCCTTTATTAATCAGGAGAGCTCCTGATATTTTAAAAATCTTTAGGAATCAAAAAAATTATATTAAAAATATTTTCTAAATAGTTTTTACTTTTCTAAATAGTTTTTACTTTTCAATATAATTTTTCCCTTCTTCTGGAGAGCAACATGGCTGCTCTCTGCCTACTTCAAAGATCTTTGGTAGGTCCTGAACCAATTCCACCATTCTCTTTGCCTTAGTTCACATTTTGATGTGCAGACTGGGAGAATACCATACCACACCACACCATTTCAGGTCTGTTTGGGCACAAATAGACACCTGCTATACTTTGGAAGAGCGCTGTATACCCAAAATATGAGGTTCATCGAGAGAAAAATTAAAATGTGGTAATAATTTAATTCCTTTCTTCCTTCCTTTTAATTGTTAAAATGTAATCTCATGGCCATACTCTTGTCCTTAGGGTATGATATATATCAAACCCATATGTGTGTAAGTGGATTTTTTAAATGTACTATGAAAAGTAGCAACGCACAGAGATCAGAATCTAAGCAAGTGCAAAATAAGACGCATAGGAACTGACAGCATAAATCCAAAGTTTATCATATAATTCCCAGATCTGTGTAGCTGGTCCCTAGGAACATAAAAAACCCAACAGTACAAAGGAAAACATTTTCAGATGTACTTCTTCTTATTTTTTTTTCCTAAAGATCCTGCTGCAGAGGTTATATCTGGCAGTGGGGAGTTTTTTCTCTTATCTTCAGTTCCCACAAGAACCAAGCTTGAACATCAGAGCTCCCTAAGCCTAATAAATGAGAGTATTCTTGTCTGCTTTATCTTTTTTTTTTTCTTCTGCCTAGTCATATGCTGAGGAAACAAATACATGATCTTGTTTTCAGAAGAAGCTATTATATTAAACTGAGGGTGTGAGCCTATCCCATCCCCTGGGCTCTCACCTAGACCTGTGTGGCAACATGCAGTCACCAGAATGTACAAAGGCTGGCTGTTGCTCTCCTTGGAGAAATTGTCCTGGTCTTTGCTTTGGAGCTGGAAGGAAAGTGGCCTCTCTGCAACTTGCTGGTTATGCCTCCCCACAGTCACTCTTGTTCTGATTACTCCTACAGAATGGGGTGCACACCACAATCAATTTCCATAAATATTCACGTACGACTCTTTTGCCTTCATTTTCCACAAACATTCAAGTACTTGGCTCATGTTCACATGAACGCTCCTAGAAAGAGAATGTTAAGCTTACATGCTTGAGCACTTACTTGTAGTAAATTTTAAAATAACTGAGTATGCAAGTCATAAGATGGGAAATAGAGTGTCTTTGCTGGTCCCTGGCAGAGAGGCATTTAAATAAACCTGACAAGTACCTGCTTATGTCCTTCTCATCTACAATTATGTCTGCACAAGCAGTTTTATTTGGAACAGTAGACTCGCAATTTGCTCCTCCACCGTAGTTCAATGGATGTGGCATGGAGCAAGAAATGTACAGCCCTGAGTCTTTCTTTCCTCTAGAACAGGAATGATTCTGTTCTGTAACCTGGGCCCCATACCTTGGGATTTTCAGAAAAAATCTATTGTATAAAAGTTGTAAAATATTACTGAATGTTGCTTATCATGTTTTTCATGGAAAAGATCTTTCATAGGAAAAAGTCTTCCATATTCTTCTGCAAATGGTCATGGACTACAAAGAAATCCAGTCAAAAAAGCATATTTTCTTAATGCTAGTGGTGTTTTCTGAACTCCTGAGTGCTCAAACTGAAACACTTAAGTCTGAGTGCAACCAATCAGCCTCAGCTTTTATGTCTCCTTCAGCCAGGCCAGCATTTCATTTCTGGCTCACATACATTTCTTCTTTATTTCCTAAAGTTTAAAAAAGTTAGAAATATGAGATTTGGACACAGGAGGTGGAATTCCAGATGGAAAAAGAGAGGTTTATCAAATGAAAGAGAGAAAAGCCAACAGAAAAACTGAGAAATGAAACATCCAAAAGAGTCACTAGCTTGAACATGGACACATGAGGCCAAATTTGTCCTCAAAGTATTTCTGCTCTTTCAAACCTGATGGATTAAGCCTGCTATTTAGTTGCTGAACAATCTGTACGAGCAGGAGAACTACTAGAAATGGCACATAAACAATTTACTGAGAAGTGGCTGTATTTGCTCTGAGCTCTAACTGGTTCCACAGACACCACATAAAAGATGCCCACATCAGTGTCTGGCAGTTTATTTCACCCTGAGCCAGCCAACACATTTTCTCTCCAAACCCCAGCATGTCTGTTGCACAGAGGAAGGACACCTGGGGGTAGCTCCACTGCACTTGGAAAAACCAGCCTCATTGCAAGGCCTTTCTTATTTACCATGCAAATGTTGCTCTATCTCTGAGCTTTGCAGACTGCTCAGGCCTCAACAGACTGTGAGCAAAATTGGACCCAATGTGAATCTGCAGTAACTCCCTCTGCAGTGCTTGATTCCCCTGCCTTCTGCAAAGTGTCTCTGAGGACTCACACACAGACACCATGCAGATCAATACCTTTACAGTACAAACAGACAGAAACTTTCCCTTTTGGGAACGGGATAAGGCAAAGTCAATTAATGTACAACAGAGAGATGAGTAATTGAGCCAGGAGTATTTTAATGGGATGTACCAATCTGACATTTGCATTTTCAAACTGGTATGTACCTCCTGATCTAGAATCACTTTAAATAAAATTTTTTAAAATCCCTCTGAGGCTGGGAGAAATCATTGTCTCTTTTTAGATATTGAAGAATGCTCGTTCAAATCTCCAATACAAAATTTGAACATAAGACTACTCACTGCATTTTCTATTTTCTTTTATATGTAGACTTGCAGTGGCATAGCCTAAACTTCCCAGGCATACATACTCAGTTCTCAGACTTGGATTTCAAAAATGCCAAGGTTTCTGTGCCAGATCTTGACTCTTCAGTGGCCAAGAGGCAAACATTGAGAATTAAATAACTAAAATGATGGCAACTGCCATCAGAAGTCAGCATTTTATATCATGGATTCTGAGGTGCCACAGGAATTTCCTTCCCTAGGGAAATGAAGCATTGTCTCAGGCATGGTTGTACCAGGGAGAGAAATGCTTTTTGAGGCCTTGTTCTCTGTTGCAGAAATCTGGATTCTGTGAGACATCTGCTTGTCCTAAAGAAGCCCCAGCAGCCATGGTGAACCCAGCAGCAGCAGTTCAGGCACTCTGAGGCTGAGATGCTTTGGGAAGGAGAGTGAGCTTCTATGTCAACATATGTGACAACAGCAGTACTCATTTTCTGAATGCTGTGGGAGGATTCATGTTTAAGTTATGATTGGGTTTAGAGACATGCAGAGAATATTTCATTTTTTAAAGGGGGACTGTCCAGACTGTGAGAGAACAGCACTATGGAGGAAAGCATAACTCATTCCCTCATCTTTCACCCCGCTTTGTGATAATTCCTGCACAGCTTCCACCCTCAGCTTTTATTTGTTTGTAGTATTTTACACACTCACCAACATTTTCAGCAGCTGTCTATGATTCCAGATACAGTTTGATGTTAAATACAGTAAGTATCTGGGAATAGTAAACATTTGCCAGTAAGACAGGAAAAACAAAAAGATTTAGCAATGAACCCTTAATGAGAACCATGGGACATGTTACAACTCTGCTGAGGATGAATGTGCTTTGCAAAGGCATTTGCATACTGTCACTCCTCCCAGTGTGGCTATTTCCTTAACCTCTTTTTAGATTGCAAACATGATAGGCCTGTGCAAAATTTCATTGAGGCTTATCCCAAATTGAGGATAAAATGATAAATGACTAAATCATGACTCAGGCAAAGGAGACTTAGCACCTAATTTTCTTCTAACTTTTAGTAAGTTTATGCCTGTATAACAATTCTACTGACTTCTGCGTTGTTTGCTATATTAATGTGAGCAAAACCAGAAGCAGATTCTGACAGCTTCAGACTCAACCCACGTAAGAAGTCAAATCAAGGACCTTGTGCTTGTTTGGTCAACAGCTGAATTTGATCCTTAGTTGTTAATAAACTATGTAAACTATATGCCTCTCCAAATTTTATGGAAAGTCCTTTGAAGTCAGTGGACATTCAGTTGCCTTTTGTGGTGTTAGTGGAATGAAAGGGACCAGATCTGGCAGGGATAAAGATGTAACTCCCTCTACTCAATATGCTTAATAACCACAAAAAACACACCTCACTTCCTTCTTTTTTGACCCCATGACCATTCTGTTATGACACAAATATGAAAGGAGGACCATATCTTTTATAAGAACAGAGGAAATTTTAAAGGTAGTTCATATAAGCAGTGACATCATAAACTCTGCTAGTGCAGTTTACATAATTTACTTGTCAAGAGATATTAGAGTCCCACAAATGCAAGTTGATCTGTGTTTGGGGCCACAGGAAGAAAACCCTGTGAAGAGGTACCATGTTGTGGGTAAGTGGAAAGGTATCATTTTACATCAAGTAGTCACTGACTAAATTTTCTGAGAGGTTTTTTTTTTAAAAGCTGCCTTTAGCTAAGGAAGCCCATGTTGTCTAGTTTCTCAAATATCAATGACACAAGAAGGAGTTTAGTGACTGAGTCAGGATAGGGGCTTTTAAACCTTGTCAGGTTCTGAAGTGTTCATAGGAGGCACTGGCAGAAGGAAGAACCTGGGAAAATGTACACTCTCTGAAGTCAGGGTTTGTAAAAAGGACACATTGCCTTACCTTTAAGGGTTAACTGGAAAGAGGGTACACGTTACTGCTTTACATAAATCTATCAGCAGTAAAATGTGTACCATGTGCATTCCTGACTCCAGGGAAGTTCAAGAAAAGACTTCTTTGAGTTACAGAACATCATCCATTTTCTTCTCTATATTCCAAGCTGAGCTGCTAAATATACTCTAAAATGTAAAAATACTGCTCGTACACCACATCCTTTGGCATGTTAGCAGAGGAAATCTACATTTGTTCCTTTGTTATTAGAGACCCTGGAAGTACAATCTGACTCCATGAGTTTTATGGTGATTGAGATTCTTAGCTTTCTTGGCATCGGGACTGATGGCATACTTCCATACTTAAAAATTCCTTTTACTGTTGACTGAAATGCAACGAGTTGTCAGTGCTAAAATATTACCTTCGTGTCCATCACAAATAGTGGGGTTTTTTCTGTACATTTTTGAGTAGTCTGGGAAATCAATTGGTAATTAGGGAAATATGTCTGTTAATATACCTATAATGTAATTAGTGTAATGCACAGAGCAAAACTGAAAAGCCATCCTAGTAGATTTCTGCACAGAGCTGCTTTCTCAGTCTTCTTTTTATTGGAAAGGCTTTGCATCAATAATCCTAATTGTAAGTATTTGCTTTAGGGTCCTCCTGCTCCCAGTGACATAGTTTGGTTGAAAAGTGGCTGCTATATTTTGTGTTAAAGCTTCTTGTGGTCTGGCTTTCAGTACGTCTCCTTGAGTAGGTAAACATGACAGAACAAAAGTGCCTGGAAATGCAAACAGTCCCTGAATTATTATGCCTATTACTTTTTATTAGTAGTAAAACCAAAAGAAGCAAGGAACAGTTCTATTTATGCAGAGCAGTTAGAACATAAATAATATTAAAATGTTACAACTATAAAACTACTTATGCCATATTAATTTAATTCTAATAAAAAGTAGGTTTTGGTCTTGCCTCCATGACAGCCAACGTGGTGCAGCTTTGCTTTCATCCAATATTTATTCTCAAAAACATTTTGGTTTAGGAAATAAACTAGTGATAAAAAATTACAGTCTCAGAATATTGGGCTTTGACTAGTCCCCTGCTGCCCTTTATACTATGTTTCAGTAAAATACAGTACATCTTGCTGTTTTATTTCATTGTTTGTGGCCCATGCAAAATCCTATTGTCCAGCTGCCCAACACAAATGAACAACAAATCAGAACAACCAGAAAAGCACAGTGACTGATTAAACTAGGTCAGAATTTTTGCCTGCACCGTTAGAAATATGACTTTATTCAGATTTTTGGTACATGTTTACATCACCTTGAATGGCACTGAGGAAGCCTGCTGATGGAGCGTTTTATTTTTAAGTGCTACAGACAAGCAAACCGTGCCAGCTCTCCTTAGCACATATTATCAAGTTGTTTGGTTCTGTTGATTTTTTTTTAATTATTCCAAATTAGCAGGGCGATCCTGCATGGGATTAAGCAGCATGTAAGTGAACGAGGAGAGCTACAGTTCAGAGCAGACATTTGAGCTGGATGCGCTCATTTGGACAATAAAGTCACCTCCAAGCACCCTCACCGCAGCATCAGGGCACCCCAAAACAAAGGCTCCCTCCAAGCACTCTAATCCCGCTCCTCACTGCAGCATTTTGCTGTCAGCCCCAACTCAAGCCTTCCTTGCCTGTCTCAGCACCCATGATCTGGAGGAGGCCAGGAGCAAGCTGTGGGGTTATAAAGAGGTGCTGCACAGGCTGATTCTCATCCACTCCCTTGGGGTGAAGAGTCCAAGAGACCAGTTACCTCTGGAATAGGTTTCTGGGAATATTTTACTGCAAGGGGGGAAGAATTAGCTGCCTCACCCAACAAAAAGTAGTAGTATAGTGAGACACAGCAAGCTGACTTTTAGTTTTCCCTCTTTAAGAATATTCTTGGACAGAGAGAATTTAGCCATAATTTCATCATGTTGTCAACTCAAACTTTGGGAAATTGACTTCACGAGCTGAAGAGCTAATGCAATTAGGTTTTATACTTATCTGTGTCTTCCTTCTCTCAAAACTTCTCCCAGAACCAGACTCTTAGATTCTCTTATGTCTCCTGTCTCTATCCGGCAAGAGACAGCACTTGCTCTGTTTCAGGTTATAAATCCACCTCCTGAGAAACAGCATAATGCCTGAGTTTTACCTTTTTTGACTTTCAGGTCATTGCAGTCATTCAGCTGAGGTCCCTCTTCAGTACCCAGACAATTTCCATGAAACTTTAAAAATGCAGTAATATTTCAGATCTACCATTCTATCAAATTTGTTTGAAACTGGCAGCAAGCTCATAGGTCATTAGGAGGCTACTGATTCAGAGACAGAGAAATTTCATTATTCCATTAGCTGGAACCCTGTAATCAAACCTTCTGCACAATCATGAGACTTGTTTACAGATCATAAGACTTTGGAAAATAATAGACTGTGAGTTGTTTCCAGTTTCAACATGGGATGAAAGTAAAGACAAATATTACACTGAAAAATAGTTTTAAAAGGAGCAGCTAAAATGGCAAAATATTTCAGATCTAATGTTACTGGCTTAGAAAATACACTTGTCACCTATCAAAAAAGACTAAAAATACAGAAAAGCTTTTTGGCTTAAGCAGTAAAGTATAAGAGAAGCTTGAAAACTAAACAAAATATATCTGTATCCTTCAAACAGAAGAAATCAAGGAAAAAATTAGATAAACTCTGTCTCATTTTATATAGCCACAGCTCTAAAGAAGTTTCTAAAACTGTAAGTAAGTCATATCAGGTAATAAAAAATGACAGCTCTGATGGGTTTTTAAAAAGTTTCCCAGGGGAAGATACAGAAAACTATAGCTTCATAAGTCTGATATCATTAGGGTCAAAATTGGTACAATCAATAATAAGGAACATGGGCAGTAGAGGTGTAAATAAATGATACACTGGGACAGCTTCTGCAAAGGGAAATCATACCTCACCAATCCATTAAAATGTAATGAAAGTGTTAACAGTAGTAAGCAATCCAGCTGAGAAAGTATTTTTTGATTGAAAGAAATAGGTCTGGCAAGATCCTTCACCAAAAGCTTTTAAAGACATTAAATCAATGTGCAATAATACTCAAAGTACTCTGATGACTTAATAATTGGTTAAAAGACAGGAAGCAAAGAGTTAAAGTAAAGTAGGGGTTTCCTCTTAGAGGAAGGTTACCAGGTCCTCAGGGACACACGGGCAGACCTGTGTGCTTCAACATACCATAAATAATGTGGAACAGGAAGAGAATGGAGAGGCTGAGAAAGTTTCCTAATAACACAAAGTTTTTCAGGACTTCAAAACTGATACAGCTGGAGTCACAAAAGATTCTCACAGTGCTGAGGGATTGCACAGTGCAGTATCAGCGAAATTAAGTGGTGACCTGCAAGAAGTCATGAAGACCAGGAAAAAAATTCTTAACTACACAGACAGAAGTATAGGCTTTTCACTAGTATTGACACTAAGAAAGATTTCTTGGAGTAATTTTGAATACTAATCCAGAAACGTCTGTTCAACATTCAGCAACACTCAAAAAGGCCAGTAAAACATTAGAAACTATTAAGAAAGAAATAGTAAAGAAAATGGGAACATTATTCTGCCTCTGCCTTGTTCACCTATAACTTTGAATGCTGCACATATTGAATATTTTAATCAGCCACCTCAACAAAGTTACAGTAGATTCAGAAAAGGCATTGTGGATAGTGACAAAGCTGATCAGAGATGTGGAGGGAGTGCCATGTGAGAAGTGAATAGATAGAGAAGGAGTTTTCAGCTTGGAAAAAGGAATAACTGAGAGGAAGAGCAATAGACAATCATGAGCAGTGTAGGAGAGGTGATCAGGGAAAGGTCATTCCCTGAATGACTCTAACAAGTAAAACACAAAAGGAGATGTGCTTTCCCATAATTAATTATATCATGGATTGTAATGAGGAAAACATGAATGAATTTAAAAAAGCAACTGGAAAATTAATTGAAGAAAAGTCCATCATGGAGATGCAATCTTCTCCCCAGAAGTCCCTAAACCTGACATGAAATTTCCATTCTTTACTTTCCTTCATTACATTTCTACTCCTGTCTCTAATCAAAGTCAGGACACTGGCTTTTTTCCCACCTATATGTTAAGCAGCAAAAAGTAAACATTCTCCATAGGTAACAAGTCTAGGACCCCTGATTCTTCCACCAGATCCTTTTTTTCCCTTTCCAGCAGTCCATCCCACAGTGTCATCTTTTCCTCTTCCCTCACTTCCCTTAAAAAACAACAGCATTTTTACCCTGAAGGAGAGAACTATGCACACTGGCTGGAATGATCTCTCGTCAACTTTAGCTGATCTTCACCAAAAAAATGAAAAGCTGTTTGGGGGGAACAGGTGGCTAGATAGAGGATGACATTACCCAATAAATAACAGCAGCCTTACCAAGCCAGTCTAAATAGATGGTGATCTTCAGAAATCAAATGAACTTACACCTCTGTGTGTCTTTGAGAGTAGACCCTCAGCCTTCTCTTTTAAAACTCTGCCTCTGGCCATGAGGAGAAATCACCTGGCTTACAAGAATTGAGAACAAAGATGAATTCTTCCACACAGATCTTTCCCCATCATTCACTTCAGTCCTAATGAAATGTATGAGGGTTTTGGTTTGCATCCATGTAACTCGGTGCAACCATATTGTGACAGCTTTCTAATGTCAGGACTTGGTGCACTAGCTCACATCACAGAAAATGAGCTAAGTGCTTACTCAAAAACACAAATATACAGCCAACTAGCCTGGCACTTACTTCCCACTCTGTAGAAGGCCAAGGACCAGGCTCCTTGTCTTTCTTGCTGTTTTGGTTCAGCACCTGAGTCCTAGTTAGGGAGCATACAACAAGAGCATCTATCAATTATTTCATTTGTCTCAAACCTCTTAAAAAATACAGAACTTCCTTTTGCTGCTAGATGTGACAATAGGAATTATTGCTCAAAATAATGCAGAACTTGAAATTTCTAAAGCCAGTACTTTAAAGATATAAGAATGTAAAAAAAAAAGTAAACCAGCTTGCATCAATGGCCCTATGCTGTACTGCAGGCTGCAGGTCACTGCACAAGCAACATTGCTGACAGACACCACTAAGCCCAGCAGCTATCAATTCATCCCTACTATACATTCTTCAGGGATGAACAACTAAAAAAGCATGTAAAATCTGCAATCCTGAGGCTTCTCTTTGTAACACCATTGCTAGCTCTTCCTCTTTTCTTGTGTTGTAGCTACACATAGCATCATTTTCATGACATGGTGGAAATTCCCAAGTTGCAAGTAATCCTATTTTGCTTTATCTGTCCCTTTTTATTTCTGCAAGTCTTTGGGGATTCTGAAATTACTTTCTGACAATTTAAATATCCTGGTTTTCAGCTTTCAGCTGAACAAAATGGTAGCAGTTGATAACCTATGCTTGATTTGTTAGTGCTACTCTGTAATTTCAGAGTGCTAAACAGAGATGAGATTGACTACAGCCTACATGAATTGAGATTCTTTAGAAGTTTTTAGTTGTGGTTTTCTACAAATTTACTGGATAATAGGATCAGTAATGTTGCATCTATAACCTTATTTCAAAGCTTGAGCAGTGCAAATTCCTGACAACTGTCCTATATCCAGAATGAGGTATTTATGAATTCTGTGTGAAGTGTACAGACTTGATATGCAGTCTCCTTTCTCTCTCTAGTAGAATATTGAAGAGAAAGAATAAGAATCAAAATAACAGTTAAGGACAAGTACAAGGTTTTTTTCCAGCCAATATGAACAAATTAATACCAAATTTCCTGTGCCACCAGTGTTTTTTTTTATTTTCTATTTTTTCACTTGACTGTATTTCTGGCATAACAAGAAGATTTTATGGCTTTCTCAGTTTATTACAATGCCATTATGTAAGGTCATATCAGAGGTTCATCTTTCCCAATACTGTATCTCCAACACTTAATAACAGTAGATATGAAAGAAAGGGTATGAGACATGGTTGAGCTGATTCTTTGGTATATTTTACTGGCTTCCATCAGAAGCTGGTTTAAGAGCTTCTTGAACCAAAGGTTGCAACTGATGGCTGAGTTAGCACAATCTCTTTTTGCCCATTTACACTTTTGGCTTTCATGCCATACTGTCTCCAAGACACAAGCCCCATATAAAATACCCTAGTCATCCTCTGAAAATTTTTCCAATGTCTAAACTATGTTTGTATATTCTTCTAGAAGATATATCTGAAACACCTTAGGAATCATGTTCTTGATTGTTTAAAATTCCCCCACATCTCTTGCTGAGAATTATTCCTAAAAGTATGTACTGGATATTCCTAGCATCTTTCTCCTCCGATCCCCATCCCCATTCCCATTGTTCTCCAAGGTAGCATTTTACATTCTGTGTCACATTCAGTGCCTCACAGCACCTAATTCCTCCCATAAGCTTCTCCTTATTCATTACAACCAAATGGTTTCCTGTGATTGATAAATCTGGATAGCTTTTCCAAGCAATAATTTTAGGATTTCCCATAACAGCTCTCAAAGTGTTTTGACCCAGATTGTGGGCACAGTCTGGTTCTTATTAGAGAGACTGAGTGCCTTGAGAACTGAAATGGACTCTTCAGATTTAGTCAAGTCCAACTCTCCACTCTTTCCACCTTCTTTTTGGTATTATCTTTTAAACAAATTATTTTCTATTGCATTTTTAATTGCGGTGCAGAAGCCTTCATACTTCTGTGGTACTATTCCGTAGCTGAGCCTCCTCTGCCTGAGCTAACAATGAACTGACAACATCAATTCCTGGAGAATGAGCAACTGTTGGAATAAGGCTGTATCCCAACAGCCTTCTTTCCTGCTGGTCCCAATTGCTTGCAGCTACTGACTGAAGAACTGTTTAAACCTTCCCTAGTTAGCTCCACTTTTGAAAAGGGTTTAAACTTTAATAGGGTTTTAATTGTTCCATTCTTCCAATCTGTCTGTTTCCTCAAATTGTTTAACTCTGGGTATAAGGGTATTTCAAAGCTGACAAAAACCTGCTGTGTTCTGCTTCTGAGTTTTAGGTGATCAGCAATATGTGATGTAAGCTGCTTTTATATCAAAAAGATGTGGCTTGTGACAGACTCTCCTCAATGTACTCTATCATTCCCTCTGGAAATGGTTCCTCCAGTCAGGGCTTTTCCCACAAGCACTTAAATACAGAAGATTATATGGGTCCATTTTCTTTTGCATGGGGAGGATGACTAGGAAAAGAGCTTGTATTCTTCCTTCTCCTGTCTCTCTACATTAAAATTGAGTCCAAACCAGAAAACATACATGGGTGTCAATCCTGAGCTGCCAGAATATAGGGCATGTCTCTAGCTTTACTGACAACCTTACCACAGCCAAGACACACATTCCCACAAGCATGCTCACAGATAACTATGTTTTTACCATATACAGGTTACTCTGCAGAGCTGGATTAAGAAGTGATTTTAAAGTGCCCATGCACTCACATGGTCTCTGGTCTCTAAGTGCCTCCATCCACAAGAAGAAACACAAACTGCTTCTTGTAGGTCAAATTCAACAATGGATAAATTTTTAAGAACTCAGAATGCCTAAAAGACAACAAGTAACCATTAGAAATCTATATATGATTTTGCAGGCTCTATTTACTGCTGTTGTGAAATAATTTCACAAAAAATAAGCTCCACAATTCTAAAACTGAAACAAAAAATAAAGTTTTTAACAGCTCTTTCACCTGAGATAATTGATGCCCATTTTACACCCATTGTTTTTCGTATGTGGTAAGCACTGACATGACCCCTTGCTTGCTTGAAAACCAAACATAAATGCCTCACTTCCTATTCATAGCTCACTTCCAATGGATATGTCACTGTGGGGTACAACACCTGGCTGGTAAAAGTTAGTATGTGTCCCAGAGACATTTTGGACACTACTGAGTTTCATCTCAGACCACTGGATTGACAAAAGACATCAACATTTGTCAATATTAATAGAACTCATATTCTAATATATACAATTCTCTGTGTCTGAAGAATGAAATTCCTGAACTTACAGCAAATACAGATCAGATTTCAGATTTAAGGAGCAAGTTCATTGCCAGGAATCAAAGGCCTGACTGCTAGAAAATAGCTTTGGTTCCCTTCACCCAGATTGCTCTCTTGCCTGTTGACAAAGGCAACCAGCATAAGATTCACAGGGGACACAGCCTCAGAGGCCTGGATAATAAAACTTTATTGTAATTCATTACTTTTCAAAAACGTTATCCTAATGGATGCTAATTCTGTGGCCTTTCCTTCTATGTGAGGGTGACTGTGGTCTTTGATCAAAGATAAAGCCTTTGTAAAAATACAATGGTAAGGCCCTCACTTTGCTGTAATTCACTTTGGTGCCATGAGTAGATTTCAGGCAAATGCAGCTCTATAAACAAAATAAAAAGATGGCATTTCAGCAGCAATATGTAAAAAAGATACTGGGTAGAAATACTTCAGAGAAGCAGTCTGCTTAGTTGTAAAATGAGTTTAAATTAGGCTTTAAAAAGGATTGCTAAATCTTGACACATATATGAGCAGCTTATTATCATGCAATTGTGCAGTAGTTGCTTGATCTTGTTACTGATGTGCCACATATGAATAAGTGATTAATTACCACAAAGGCTAAAACAGAGCAGAGTGAGAGTACTGTAGCTCACCCTGAAAGAGGGGCTTAAACACGTTTATTGCCCTTTAAGTGCATTTCATTAAGGCCAATTAAGGACTTTCATGTCTTATTAGAAAAATGAAGTAGATTTATGAGGTTTTCATAGGCTGGAAATGCTGGGGCTAGCAGATACGAAACTGTGCAGAAATACAGTGGTTAGAAGCTAAGAAAATGATATAAAGATACACAGAGGAATAATTCCACTAAGGAACCAGATCACATGAAGGTGGTCTCTGCATAGAAGGAAGGGGAGAAAAAAAACAAACCAGAGGTTAAAATTCATAACGTTTCCTATCAGACTCACTCCCTATAATTTTATGGGCAATTTTGCAATCCAGTTCTCTTTGGGGTCTCATTTTTCTTCTATTCCATATAAAATTCAGGATGACATGAAGGGTTGCCATTCAGCTGGGCAGAACTTGCACCCAGTGGGCACACCTAATTGCATACCTGAAAAGAAATGCACAGAGCAGGAGGGAGCAGATTTGTTAACCACCACACAGCACAACTCCCAGCAAGTCTACATACCTTAATAATGTTTAATCTTGCTGATAGAGATTGTATGAGGGCTCCTTTATTGGTGTAACTTGAAGCATTGACTCAGAAAAACACATATGGTCTAGTTAAAGTTGATTGGAGGATGTGTTTAAGTTTTTTGCTGGATAGGAGTGAGGATAAGCATGTGCTTAAAGTTAAGCTGTGTGCTTCAGCATTTTGTTGTATAAAGAACTACAAAGGTGAAAGCCCTGACCTATTCATCTATACTTCTTATTTAGAATTTCTGCATTTCCTACCTCAAACTAGGGCATTCTGGCTGCTTGAGATAGTTCTATATTCCTTTAATTAAAAAATAATTTTAAAAACCCCAAATCCAGAAAACTATTGAACAGAAATAAACCCTTTCTATCTTAATAATCCATGTGTATTCAGATCCACAGGGCTCAAGAAATGAAACATGAATGCTGACCTTCTTTTCTTAAATCATGCTGTTCTTAAGGTAGCAAGAAGGAAAAGAAAGGAATGGAGTAAAAAAAACTCAGCAGCATGATCTGAGGACAAAGAAAAACTTTGCTTTGACTCTTCAGATTTCTGAAGGTTTGCGTCACAGCCTTCATCTTATTTGAGCATAATTTCATCTATAGAATTTCCTTCCTTGCTTTATTTTGAAAGAAATCTTTCATGGGAGGTTATAGAGTATGTATCATTATCCTTGGGGACTGTGTCTGTTTCAGCATCATCCAAGTTTCTAGGTCCCAAATACAGTATCTGGGCAGCTTTTTTACATATTATATGGATTTATGAATTTTTAAAAATATGCATTATTTACTCAGTGGACTGGAATAGCAATGTCAAGTGGGGGAATATGTATTTATAAATGTTTTTAAAATGCACATTATTTACCCCACAGACCAAACAGTTCCAGTCTACCATGTGTAGTCTTAGCCACCTAATTAAAAATCTTATGAAACTTCTTTGAAAAGCACTTGTAGTGCATATGCAGCAGCAACTTTTGGAGCTTTATTATCTCAGCTCTTTTTTATTTTTCTCCAAAATACACAAAGCATTTAGACATATTATGGTCTAATCACTTGCCAAATTTCATCTCAAATAGAAGCTATATAGGAATTCTACAAGCACAAAAAAAACCATCAAAAACAGCAGATCAGCTATATTCTGGGGGAGGAAGTATGGGGGGGTTGCTGCACTGATATCAATTTAAAACAAACAAACCGATATTCTTTAATTTGGTGAAAAAGAATTAATTCCCACACTGAGATTTGTTTGTGCCAAACCTTAGCTGCTCCTTTTAATGAGGTTTTAAATAATTTTTTTCTGCCAACATATTCTTAAAGGGGTTTGTACCAAAAAATTGACAACATGCTATCTACATGGTCCCACCATTACTAATTAAATTCTTCAGGGATGAGAGACCAAAACTACATATTTTATAAAATTACATGATTAAAGAGAAGAGGTAAATGCAACACCAGCATACATCTGTCATTTGTTGTCCAAATATAATTTGAAATAATGATAATGTTCCCATATTATGTCCCTTAGGTTGGATTTCCAAAACAAAGGATGATTCATATATCTTTTCAGTCTTTGAGAAGGGATTTATTGATCTAAGAAGTGATAAACACCTGCCTCTGCAGATTTATAGCAGAGAATGAAAGTGGTGCATGTTGAGGGTAAAATGAAAATCCCTTGATTCTGTTCCCAGACACAATTCAGAGCACTTCACAGAGCATCCTGAAATCATGCTGCAGCATCACCCTGGTTTTTGGGGTGGGAGGGCACTTCTAGCTAAGCAGTCACAACCTTTTTGAGCATGAACATCAGCTCCCCACAACCAGCACAGCCAACACAAACTGTATGTTCTCTGACTCTGGTCATTTGCACAGGCTGCAGACATGAAACACCTTAAAAATAGATTTAAAGACCATCATATGTTAGAAGCTTTGAAAGAAAAACTTTACCAGTCCAGGTTACACAAGAGGCTTTTGACTAGTTTATAGAGTTTTATACAGTTTAAAAATGATAAATGTTTACCTGTGCATACTGTGGCCAGAATTTGTAGTTGCTTTCAAACGTGGAATTAGAATCCAAACTATATTTAGAAAATTAGCTTTTATTTCAAATATTTTTGACATATTTCACATTCCAACTGAAAGCAATTTACTTGTTAGAAATCACCAACAGGTTCTTGTTATAAAGTTCATTAAAACAACTTGATCATTTTGGGAGGCTGAAATTTTTCTATTTCCTCCTGATAGGAAAAATGTATTCTATAAACAAAGAGAATTGTTTTTAATAATATTAAAATTGGAACTAACTAGAAAATAAATTAATAGACTTTTTGTTAAATGGTAACGACTATGTGATGTGACATTATATTTCTGAGGTTTATAAATTATCTTAATTTTTAAAAAATTGGAAAAGGCATTGTTCAATAATATTCTGAGTATAAAATTTATGTGTAAATTATCTTCTGAAATCTTACTGAAAGCTGGCATTGCAGCTTGGCACAATACCATAGTATAGTTCCCTGGTCCAAACAGAATTTGATGAATTGTCGAAAAGCCACTTTTTCTTTGCCTCCAGTCAGAAAGAATAACATGGACACTGGCCTTTCTCAGAGTGTTTCCAGCTCCAAACAGAAATGTTTTAGAAAGTAACTTCTAGTAAAAACTGGAGATGGACTGGATATGTAGTAGCTCTGGATGTGGTGGAAGTGCCTGGGTAGGCAGCACAATGCTTGCGGCAGGCTTTGATAGATGGTGTGACAAAGCCTCTGATGCAGTGAGAGCATACCAATGCTACTGGCTGTGCCCACGGGGCATCAGTCACACAGCTGCACTGTGCTGCTCCCTCCTGCACTTCTGCATTCCTAGCTGTATGAAATATTAGGGGGTATGAGACACCTGAAGTATGAGCTAAAAGATAAAAGAAAAAATGCAGGTAGTGAACTATCGCCTTCATTCCCAGCTAGTCTTACAGCCCTGATGGTGTTCTGTGACTTGAGATGTCCAGTTGGGACAAGCAATGGTTCCTCTATCCCAGTGTTCCCTTCTCAAAAGTCTCATAATAGATAATATTTACAAAAGTGTATGAGTCCCCATGTTGTCCATCACCCTCAGCAGCACTGAACGTCAGGTTGGACAGGCTCTGAGCAACCTGATCTAGTTCAAGGTGTCCCTGTCCCTCACATGGGAGTTGGACTAGATGGCTTTTAAAGGTCCCTTTCAACCCACACTGTTCTTTGTTCTGTGATTCTTTGATGTCTTGACTGCCCCAGCCTCTACAAATGTTGAATCAGGCACATCCTTCTTTGTACCCCTTACAGATGTACTTACCAGCAAACAGACTGCTAAACAGTACCCTTTCTCTATCTTCTCACTAAAAATTCTTTCTTTTAGAAACATTCTCACAGAACATCTATAAATGCAACTTTATAATACTAGAAGGGTTAAAAAAAGGTTTTGCATCAAGCCCTTTTAGCCAGTTTTCCTGCATTTCTCAACATATGCACATGTGGGTGCAGTGACTTGGAGCTATAACCAATCCACATATAAGCTAGAGAGGACTCTAGAGGAAAGAAATGTCCTATGAAAATCAGGCTTCAGTTGATTGTTGTGTCAGTGAGGCAAGAGCCTGATCTCAATATGGGAAACCTTTCCCTTGCTCAACCCAGTTTCAGCCTGCAGTGACAAAGAAGTTTGACCCAGAGACTGATAGGTTCTGGTCAACTGATATTCTCTAAATACAAGAGAAGAAAGGCAGAAGAATATATGGTAATGATTAAGGATTGTTGTCACAAGGCATAAGAATATTACACTAATAAATTACAGGAAAAGACACTTTACCACTTTAGGCACTCGCTAGCAGTGTTTCTATTGTCCTGAAAATTTCCCTGCTTAAATTGCTGGCTGAATTTTCTGGGTGTCAAAGATGAATACCCCCAAAGAAAAACAACCACCTCATGTAGCTCAGCTGTGGCACTTGCATTGGATTAAAAATCAGCCAGAGCCTAAGCAGAGTCTTGCAGGCAAGTGGGCTAACATAAACCAGAGATGACATTCTTCAGGCCATTGCCACAGCCTGGGGGGCTCAGCCACATAAAAGACATACAAGTGTGTTATCACATTCAACTTGAAAATTTTCCTGGCTGAGAGGAGGAAATGGTTGGGTTTATAGGGCTGAAAGTACCCGTGCTCTGCTCTAAAGCTAAAACCACGCTGTGCCAAGGGAGGGGAGCACCCACCCTTTCTCACCAAAGAGCACTGCATGAGCACGCTTGTCCTGGGTGGAGTCTGCAGGAGAGAAACGCATTCCTCGTAATCAAGGGTAATTCGAAAGGCAAACAGTGACCAGGAGAGCATGCTATCCAGCAGAAGCCTAATCCTGAACCCAACTCCACAGACGGTTACACAGCCTGCTGCAGTGCCAGGGCAGATGCCAGGGAAGAGACCAGCCACAAACCGAACAGACAGACAATCCAGAGCTTGGCATCTGGGTTCTTCAGCTGCCAGCCTTGCCTCATGAGTAGCCACAATGGTTGGCTCTTGTGCAGAAAACAACAGAGGAAGAGGCTAAAGAGGTCTATGTGCCACACTGCCAGCACAGGGAGCAGGCAGTGCCAAGTGAGTATTGCAGTTTCATGCACGTGCCAATGTGCTTTGGAACCGCTTTTACATTTTCAAAAGTAACAACAGAATTCCAGAATAAAGCAAGACAAGCTCTAACATCAAGGACTGTTTCCCTTTCTTTTTTAGATTTTTTTTGTACATAAATTTTTTTTTCACTTCATTTTATTTGCCTCACATATACACTTCAGACAGCTGTGGCACAGGAACGGGCTTCATGCCTTGCACTCCATACTGATAAAATATTCGAATCTACAGGAATATGTGCACAAATCAGTTAATTTCATAACCAAATGACAAAGCCCCAGCTTGTAAGCCTCTGTTTTACAACATGAGTGATTACTCCAAAAAGTAGCTGCACGAACCCCTGTGTCAGTGCATGCTGAGGAGCAGCACGGCACTGTGAGGAAGGGGTTCACAACCTTCTCTTTAAAACACTCTTCTGCCCTGTTTACACTGAACTGACACTTTAATCAGAAGGAGATATTTTTTTATATGAATCACTACTTGCATGTTTATTTTGTTTGGGAAGTTTTTAGGCGATTAATTAGCCAAATGACCATTTCTAAAAGTGTGTATTTGGACACATGTATATATATGTGCTTTCCCACAGAGTTATTTAATTCAGACATTGCTGTTTCCTGAAATAAATTGCATTACTTTGTGTCAAATCAGGATAGAGAGTTCTATTGTTTGTATGTGAGCAAACAGCCAAAAGAAATTGAGATGAGGAAGAAACCTACAAAAGGGCTGGCTGCACCACTTATCCACTGAAGGCTTTTGTTTCTGGAATGTCTTTTAACATAGCAGCCCTGTTCAGTTATGGAGACTTCTCTAGGTGCTCATTGTGACCAAAGGGATTACTGTGAGACCTTAAAGTAACAGAAAAAGGTATTCTAAATGATCTATATTACTTTGGTGCTACCAGGATGGGATCTGCTGGTGAAACAGAACGACAGCATCCTGGGATTTTGATGAGAGGCTTTAGACGTGACTAAAATGTTGGGTAGAGTAAAATGCCAGTGAAGGCAAAGTAACAAAGGGCTGAAATCCCTCTGTTTTTCAGGGTTATGCTACAGGTATAGGAATCAGTCTTTCTCCTGGGAGCTTCTAGAAGATATGTCTTTGCCTATAAATCTCAACCACTAAGGGTGTCTACACCACCTTCTTCGCCAGAAATTTATTAGCCTACTTAATCACATTTTCTCTTCGCCGCCTTCAAGCTCCTTGCTTCTTCTCCTCTTGGCCTCCTCTTAGCCTCTTCTCTTACGCACTTCTTATTTTTAGACATTTATGGAATCACTGTGTCAAATCACAGCAATAGATCTGATTTTCAGGGAATGTCCCAGCCATGTTCCATTAATTGTGTCTGCAGTTTTACAAGTGCTAATAGCTATAGCCTTGCCATCAAGCAATTGCACATCATGTTTTAGTGTTTTTATTTGCTCAAAATTGACCTCTTTGTCCATTAGCCCAATGTGGTAAACTCCACTAATAGCTCTCACAGAAGATCTAAGAAACTGAATCTTGGCTTTAAATGGAAATAGAACCAAGCTCAGACATTTCCTAAAAATCCTACTTCTGATGGACATTAGGCAAATCACAATATATTCAGAGTCAACAGGAAACTGTGAAGGATTTTACAAATTTGTTCCATAATGTTTTAAAGAATAATATGGTGTATATGCTGGCTTTCTAACAATATGTGTAGTATTTTTTATCTGTGCAACATATGAGTCTTTTGGCATTTGTTTCCTGTCCCTGAACACAGTTATTTTTCATTGCCTACCTTTTTATGGCTGTTCATGTTTCATTATTAATTTTTCCTTTGGTGTTTTTATATAATTCAGGAAAAAGCACAGGCCCTACATCAGGTCTTAGAGGGACTATTTGGTTCACCAGTTTTTAGTACCATGCAGCTACAGTAAAATAACATGAAACCTAAAATGTGATTATTACATATATTTTCCTTATCAACTCTCACCCCTTCCTCCATTTGCTGTAAGGCTGAGTTTAGCCCTATGGTGACTAAGGCCCTGATCCTGCTGTCACTGAATTCAAAGATATCAGCAGTTCAAGCAAGATCAAATTCGGCTGATCTGCTTTTGAAATTATAAAATCAGTAGATTTCTGTTTACATGTATGAGCTTGACTTGTCCAGCTCTGAAAATCCAATGCATGACATTCACCAGATAAATTGTGTACTGCTTTTTCTGCTTTAGCTATTTTTCTCCCTCTGATACATCAGGTACTGGTCACTACTGGATGCAAATGTGGAACTACCTAAGATAGAAATTTATTTTAAAATTGTTCAATCAAATGTTCCTAAAAATCTGGTTCCAGGTCCTCATCTGGTTTAAATTGCTGTAACTCACTTTATTGCAGTGACACAACACCATTTTACGAGTGCTGATGTTCTGACCCCTGTTTTTCAAACACAGGTAGCCAGCTAAAATGCTGCTCCAAACAGGGCCCACAATGTTTTCCTCATTCATTGCACATGTCAGTGGCAGACAAGGGATAAGTCAGAAGGAAACACTTCACACCATTATTGACACACAGAACAATGTCTCTTCATTACACTGCAATTTACCAAACTTATCCATGCAGGTAACAAAAGCACCTATCTCAGCAGCCAGGATGGCTGGTCTTTAGTTAGAGCACAGTCTTGCACTCCTTTACTATAAAAAAGATATATTATTAGATCCATAAATTGTCCCTGAAGAGGGTTACATTTCTTATTGCATACTTTTAAATTGTGCTTTATTACAGATTAACATTTCATGATTTGATGATTTGATATAAATATATTTCTGTTGAAGCAAGGTTCCCTCTATGTGTGTGAGACCCTGGATTTCGGTATGCAAAGTCCAGCCCAACTCTAGGCTTCTAAATTCTGTCACTTGCTTAGATAGGTAGCAGCAAAGAAAAAGGTGGTGGCAAAGGAAAAGGGCATGGAGGATACACCTTATTTGTGCAGCAGGACCCATTTTAAAGTCCACATATATGTCCAGGTCACCTGCACTAAGTTTTCACTTCTCTGGTGAGACGGTTTAGTATGTGTGCCACCCTTATGTTTAATATATGAACTTCAGCCAGTGTGGGAAAACCATAGCTTCCCACTTTGGCTTTTTCAGGGTAAAGAAATCTGCTTTCCTTCAGTAGATAAACTTTGTTAGGGCAAGCAATAAATTAACAATTACAAAATCTATAGAGATATGAATACTTAATTGATAAATTTACATTAAAGGAAGAACAAAGTAAATTTTAAATTCATGGTACGGACACTCCCATACACTTATGCATTAAAAATGATTTTACTATAGGATACTCATCTCAAAAAAATCTGCATAGGATTTTCTTTACCTCCTTTTATCCAACGGATCATGTATTGTTATTCAACATGCATAAAAGTAAGGGAATCTTGCTCATCTTCCATGAACAAGTGTGAGAATCTTATCAATGCCATAGCTTATAAATGTCTCTTATCAGTCAATGGCAAGTATGCACAAGCAGAGACCTGCTACTACAAGCAACAGTAAGATGCTCAATGTAAGATACTATTGCAATAAGATTATATTGGAGACGTTTCTCTGTAGCCTCTAAGCCAAATATTGCTCTCTGTTACACCCATAGAATGCCAATTAAATTCAGTGACCAGAATTTAGACCCCAAAAACCAGAACATAATTTTTACATGACAAATTTGAGCTAATTTTACAGTAGTCTAGCAGACACCATAAGTAACTTAATATGAAGAGGCTCTTCTGTTTCTAGTTTCACCTGAAAATGTTGTCAGGAGATTCAAACTTTGCATACCATTGGATTCACATCTAAAATACATTAAAAAAGGCAGCAGTACCCTAAGAAGCAGAACTGCAACAACATACTCTATTCTGAATTATATTTGCATGATGCATTTATATGTCTTGTTTTAGCACTCTCTGTGCAAAATCAAAGCCTAAATATTAAGTTGCATTGCTTTCCATGGCACTTTGCTTATGATTCCTTTCTGTTCTCACTTGTCCAGCCATAAATATCTCTTCTTTCCCTTTTCCAAGTCAACAATCCAAACTTTTACTGTGTATTTTCACCTCATAGTTTTAGTACTTGTGTAGTCCTTACATATTCAATCAAATCTTTTCATTAATACTTGTTCCCTAATATTTATTCCTTTCATTCTAAGCTTTGGTTCTCTGCCTGCAGGGACTCAGCAATGCACTCCTTAATGTACACATTTCTAGTACCCTCTTGTTCGGACACTGTCCAAGGCTGTTATTCATAAAATGTTATTGTTTAGCTCAGATGTAAGAGAAATACCTTTAACACTGATCTAAAATTTGGAGCAATTTTATTATTTGATAAAACCAAGTTGAAGAGCATCAGAGACTTACTGGCCCCATTTGTGTTTACTATTTGTGCTATTTGAGCTCTTCCAAGTAAGTGCAGCAGCCTAAGTTAAAATTGTGGAACAGTTTTTCCAGGGAAATGGTGACAGCACCAAGTCTGTCTGAGTTCAAGAGCCATTTGGACAACTCTCTTAGGCTCATGGTGTGATTCTTGAGGTGTCCTCTGCAGGACCAGGGGTTGGGCTTGATGATCCTGATGGGCTCCTTTCATTGCAGCATGTTCTATGAATCTATGATCCTGTGATTGTATGATTCTTTGCTGGAAAGATGCTGGCTGTAACCATGCTCTATGTATAGCTGTTTTCCTTAAGTTCATACACAATGGAGCTGTTTTTCAGCTAATAAGTACTGGAGACAGGCTAAAAACTATCCCACAGTGCTTTCAAAATCAAGTGGAAGGTCAGGCTGAAGCTGTGGTCCTCACTGGGTCACTGCACAGGTCACTCCCTTTACATGCAGGCCTGGCAGGAGGACATGCACCCTCCTCAGCCAAGGAAGCCTTCTGACAGGACATTTCCATGCACTTTATAGCCTTTTCCTCTGCCATACAGAAAAGAACAGCATTCACATACCTGAGAAGTGGTCCCATTAGCTCATGAACAGCATTTTTCCCTAAAAAGGAAACCCATCCCTTCCACCTTGCAAATAGCTGTGCAGAACAGCACCCTACAACTCGGGCATGACTGAGCTACTTTCAGTATCAGCCCTGATTATTATCTCCACGAGGAATGATTCCACTTCCACATAAAATAAAAATTACCCTAACCTTCAGCCATAGCATTAGGGAGTGAATCAGTCATATTTTCCCCTTCACATTTCTGAGAACACATAGAGGAAGAAATAAAAAATTAAAAATATTAGATATTGCCTTTTGACTTGACTGCTAACACAATAAAGCAGCATCGTAAACTGAATCATGGAAGTCTGCAGTCTTCATTGCTCCTTTTGCTGGTATTACTTCATGGATATTGGAGCCCTTAGGGAAACTGGAATATGAATAAAGATTTTTTTTTTAAATCAGCCGTTTTTTCTTGGTTCTGTTTCTAAAAATAATGCAGTTTGCAAAAAACAGAAGGTTTGGTTTATAACACAAACAAAATTGTTACATTCTGAATGGGTTGTAAGTACCTGATTCTTTGCCTTTTTACTCATCCCTGCTAAAAAAAAAAATCTGCAAATCCATTTGCTAACCAGCTGCACCTCTGTACTGAACAGATAACAACCTGTGCAAGCCAGGCTTTGCTGTGAATCGGTGCTGATAGGCCTGAATCTCATAGCTTTTTTTAAATGCTAATGACAAGAAACATTTCCTAAGCCAAAACGCTCTTGTAGATCTGTCTACTTCTATTATGACTGATATTTGCTTGTAAGTACATAGAACACTTGTTCACTGTGCCTTATCTGCTATGGTGCAGCATGCTGACCTACATACCATTCAGCACAATATGATGCACAAACATCTTCTAAATAATTTTTCATTTTCGACTTAAAAACAGTAGAGGCAAAATAGGATTGCTGCAAATCTAACAAAGAGATGGCATTATTTCCAAATAAAAATGTGCATTTTTCCAAAGAATTTATTTGTCTAGCAGCATGAAGTTCATACATAGCAATGCTTAAAAAGGGTGTTGAATTGCGATTAGGAAGGAAGGACTTAGGAAGAAGAACAAACCACATCTTTTCTACTTACATAGAATAATTAAGCTAACTTATTTCTCAAAACAATTAAAAGTTCAGCCTTTCTGAACCATGTTTTTGCAATATCACTAAATGCTGCTGATATAAGAGTGCTGAAATAAGTGTGATAATAACAATAAAGAATGATGGATAGAAAAGGATACAGTAGCTAAGGGAACAGAAATGATAGTCTATTACCTGCCATTGTCAAGCTAAACAGAAGTACAGTATTTATGATTTTTGCTGTGATGCCTGCTATGTTGTATAAGCCCAGTCTTTATGATGATACTTGTCGACTGAATGAAATAATTAATATGTCAGTTTTTATTGTAAATAAATATATGTCTTCCCAGTGGCCAGACATTATTTATATTAACAGTAGCACAGCCTCATATCTATCAAAAGCTTGTAGAGGAAAATGTACTTTAAGAGCTAAATTTTAAGAGTAAAACAGAAAATCTCCATCAATTCAGAGCATTCCTAATCAATTTATATTCTGAAATGTTAAAGAAGGGCAGAAAAAGAAGCCTGCTCAAACAATAGAAAAAATAGAAATGCTTTGCCTTAGCAGGATACAGTAGCCCTAACTCCAAAATTAATATAACTATACATGACTTCTACATTGTAAAATGGGCTACATAAACCTAAATTAAAGGCATTTTTATAACAATCTGGTTTATACATGCACTGAATTGTGAAATATTTATTGGCCTGTTCCTACCTCTAGATGAAAAAAAAGAAAAAACAAACCCGCTTAAAAATTAGAGGAAGCATCAATGTTTAATCATAAAATAACTTTAAATTAATGACACAACAGGTATGTACTATTTATTAGCTTTCTAAAAATATACTGAATTTTCATATCCACAGTCACTACAATCTTTTTGTTTCTGATGGAACATATGGTCCAGGAATCAGCTTGATTGCTATTTTAAACTGCAAAAATGAAAATAATTTGGGGAACAATCCAAGCTGCCGTGAGGTCAATAGAAGCATTTCCACTGATGCTTAGAAGCCCTTGGTCAGCCTGTTGTCTATTTTATCCCAGGCTGTAGTTTAGAACCAGTGAATGATAAGAAATAGTAAAATGTTTGATACTTTTACCTATTACCTATCTTACCTTTGATTTATATTTAGAAAAAAAGGTTATCTGTAAATTCATGTCCAAAATGGTCAAAACTCACTGGCCCTTCTTTTGTTTCACTGTGTACCTTCTTGTACACAGTCCAAAGGCAACATCCCTCAGACAAGCCACTGACAAGCCCACAGACAAGCCTCAGACAAGCCACTGTCCAAAGGCAACATCCCACAGACAAGCCACTTCACTGAAAGTGACAAACAGCGTCTTGACTCACGTTAGTTATATATCATTAATGAGAATAACATCTTATAAATCCACAAGTAGCTTGATGAGTCCAACATACAAATGGTTTGCAGTAATGTGGCTTCCAGAAATAGATTGCTAGAGATACTGATACATCTTATGGCATTAGCCTGCAATTGATGCTGCTTTTGGTTGATTAACTCTATAAGTAAGGTGGATTTCCCATTCACGTATCAGAATTGTTGTCCAGGTTCCTTTTTAATTTTGCAACATCTGTCAGAAAAACTTTGGGCCAGACCAGCACCTACTATTCCTTTAAATAGGGGGTACATATAATTGCTATTGTCCTCAGCAGTCATGAGCTAACAGAAACATAGACCAGGGATCAGATTTAACTATGCCAGGTCCACAGTCCATGGGTTCCACACCAAAATCATGGACTACTAGCTTGGCTTTAACCAAGGTTCAAACCATTCCCTGTGCTCAGGAAAAGCCAGTCTTGGTGGATTCCTGATGAATTGGGCTTCAACATATTATACTGGTTTGTGTCCAACCCAAATCCACAAAGAGAGTGTGAACCTAAGTTGAGATGCAGTGCTCAGTGCTCACCTCAGGCTGAAGTGTTTCTACTCACCTGTGCTTCCAGCTTTGGCCTGCAGTGACAGGTGGGTGCAGGCTTGCAAGTAAACAACATGAGCAGTAGGCAAATCCAGGCTGTAAATGCCTGAATGAACTTGTAACCACTGGCATAACTTTTATAATCAAGAACTATATTAATCACAAAGACCCCTGCCCATATGTTACTGCATTGTCTAAGATTGATACATCATGGCCCAGGATTGTCTTCTGAGCCCAACAAAGCTTGTGTGACTTCTAATTTTTTGTTTCCAAAAGGAGTAAATGAGAGGAAGTCTCTAAGATATACATTGCTATAGTCCTTTCTCATTGAATTCATTTCATTAAACACACACATATCTGCAACAGAGTTTGCTGTGATGCACCTTTTACTGAAGAGCATGACTTGTAAGGGTTACAAGTCTTATTCAAAGTCTAATGGGAAATCCATAAAGGAGTGATGGAATAAATTTCACATATCTCTCCTCATCTTTGTTTAGGCCAGCAGATAGTATGGATTGTTTCTCTTTCAGCTACAGCTCTTCTAAAAACTTGAATTATCCTTAAATATACAGAGGACACAATTTTCACCTCTAGATTGAGTACGTCAGTAAATATTGCTATTCCAAAGGCTGTTTCGTTTCCATCACACTGTTCTTGTCATTGGCCAAATAAACCAAGTCTTCTAACACAACACAGGAAACGTAGCTAGTGTCTGCATATTAATTAGCCTTCCTGACCTGAATAGACAATTACCTAGGGCCCTGGCCTTCATTTCCTAAGCACCCTAAACTCCACTGCAATGAACAAAATGAAAGAAAAGGCCTTTATTTTGGAATTACTTCTATGAAAATATTGCTCTTGCTTAAGAGATGGGATTTCTGAAAATGCCATGGAGAGTTTCTGACACTGCACAGAAGAACAGCATTGTTTTGTTCCAGATAAGGTCTTGTGCCCCCCTAAATGTCTGTCACCCAAAACTTAGGCTATCCTTTGTGCCTTAGAAAAAATATGGAAAGTATGGCTAGGGCTTCTATCATTTTGACCAAATATGTGTATAACTTAAAGCTGTTCTCTATTTTAATAAAAGAAAATGAGGTAATACTATAAAAATAACTTCCTTTGATCCTAGAAGCACTTTATTACAAGGTTTGCAAGCCAACTGGAATGAAAAACTTTTAAATAAAAAATTAATGCAAAAAAGCAGAGCTGGGAGATAGGTAGATTTAAGAAATATTGCCTTTTTTTTTACTGAGAGCTTCTGCAAAAAATATTTCTGTTTAAAAAAAATATGATTCCCCTTTCAACTCATTCCAGACACAATTTTACAGGTAGGCTCTGTGACTCATTAAATCCAGCTTTGAAGATGCACCATAATATAAAGTATTACAATTATCATATACCCTAAAAGCCTGTTTGGAATCTAACTCAGTAAAATTTATTAATGATCTGAAGAAGGTGGTAAATTCACACAGGATATTTAATTGGAAGCTACAGAGAGAGATATATTTACAGTGAATGAAGAGAAAATCAAGGTCTTGTTTCAATTCGAAAAAAATTAAAGAAAGTTACTAAATCTGTTTAACAATTACTTAAAACTTTGTTTCTCATAATTGTGTTTTCTGTAATGCATTTTTCCCCTAGAAACATTGTTATGTATTTAAAATGGACACCTGGAAATTATTCCTTTTGAAATTACAGATATACCTTCTCACCCTTTGCATTGCTGCAGAGGCAACTTAGGCAGTGCTTGATTGAGCTGAGTTTGACAGTAGAGAAGAAACAGTATTTTAAAAATACAAAGAATGTGATATGAGAGAGCAAATCAATAAAAAATGATAGTGGTAGGAAGAAGGGCCTGTAAATGTTCTCAGGCTGGGAGACAAGAGATTGTAAACAAAAGTATAAAATAAAATGCATGTATGCATCATGTCAACACAGAAAAAAATAAGGAAGGAAGAAAAGGACATGTAAGTATTTGAAAGGTGACTAAGGCCATATAGGCTATGAATTCACCTGCAAGAAGCCATACAAACCCCATCATTTGCAACATTTAAAATTGGACTGTCCATGGATCTAGAAAATGCACTCTGGAGAATAATCTAATATTACAGGAAGGTAAATTAACAGACCAGCAAGGTCTCTTCCATTCCTTATTTATGTGATAAATCCATTGTAAAAACACTTACACCATAAAAATTTATATCTTTCCACAATGTACATAGAGCTGCCCTGTTCTAGAAGAGGCTGAGCAGCTGCTTGAAGGGCACAGGTACCCTGTGCTTTTAGGAGAGTCATGACAAAGCAGCGGTTATCTCCAAATTACAAAAAGAAAGGAAAAAAAACCCACTAAAGTAAAGACAGTATCTGACAATGTTCCATGAACAGAAGCCCATTAAAACTAAGAGGACATTTGCCTTTAAATGGATGGATATCATTATGCATGCAAAAGTGCCCAAAAATAAAAAGGCAGAGTGGCTGCATTTCGAGGAAACAGTTGAGCGGCAGCAACCATTACCTTAGCAATTGCAGCACACAGGGCTCTCTGCTCTGCAGTCTAAAATGAGGACATTCCCTTTGCTGTATGATTTACTTTGAGTATGCTGCAATCTTCTTTTTCCTCAGGTAAAATGTCAGTGAGCAGTGTCCCAAACGTTTTCTCTGATCGTGTCAGGAGTCACTTTGTTTCCACAAAGGAAAAAAAAAAAACAGTAAAAACCCTCAAAGTTACTGCTATGTTAACACTGCACAAAAACTCCCAAAAAAGAGGAGCTGGTGTGAGATGGGAAGCTCATGCCAGGCAAGGATCACACAGGACTGCCGCAGTGCAAAGAATGGATCCAAATCAGCCTTTCCACAGCCTGAGCAATGTGTTCTAGCTTGGGGCCAGCATGCAGACTGCACTGCATTTCTATCAGGTTGCGGAGGTGCCACAGAGAGGGAGGTCGTATGAATGAAACCAAGTGAAGACAATAGGATTTGGCCCTTTATTTAGGTGCCAGAGAGATGGTCTGCAGAATTTAAAGACCATGTACTACCAAACATAATTGGATGGATGGATGGATGGATGGATGGATGGATGCATGGATGGATGGATGGATGGATGGACGGACAATTTTAAGATACCACATGATACTCAGGTTTTAACAAATATATACATTTCACAACATATTTATTAAGTGCTCGACCTTGCCTCTCTGTATTTATTGCATAATGCATAACTACTGGACTGTGAAAAGCAGAAAGTACCTTCTCTGTCATGGCAGAGCATAAAACATCGATGACTGAGTTCTTTCATTTGTCAGCAAGAAAAATGACTGAATAGATCTGAACTGAGATCAAAGAAAAGGGAAAATGCTGCCTTTACATTGTTAAAAGCCATTCCCCGCATTCTTGCATTAAGCCTCATTGCAATAAAAGGTAGAAGAATGCAAAGTGGCCCCTCTGCCAACCCCCATGGTTGGCATGGTTTCAAGGAAAGTCTGCAATGAGATCAGCACTGAACCAGGAACATTTACCTCTGCCTCCCATTGTTTCCACCCTGCCCTTGGGTCACAGTGTGGTGATATCACCTGCTTATACAATATTGTACCCTCATTTTACATTATTCACTGGAAGAGGTAAGTGACGTTCTTTTCCCTTCTTCATGCTGTAAGTAAGGCTTCTGGCATGGGGAACAAATGGAGCATTCTTAGCAAACAGGTTATTTATACTTCTGAATTTAATGTTGAGATGTAGTGTTAATTCTTTTTTTCAGGCACATGGGGAACTGTACTTTTCAGAGACTCTCAGAATTGCTTTGAAGTAGATGTTGTGATGTGTTCTATTTTGCAGAGCTGCTGAGTGGAAGTCTAGTGTGAGCAAGTGTGTATTCCAATAACCATTGGTGACAGGCACATTCCCAGGCCAGAGATTTTTTTGGCTCAAAATCCCCATCCAGTTTTCAGGAAAAGGCTTTTTCATGGAAATAATAATAAGAAAAGTCCAGAAAGACAAATCAGTGGGATTTAATAGCCTACATGTAGAGGTCAGAAGTGTATTTGTAGATCAGTAAATTGAAAGCTGTATTTTAAATATCCATCTTGATGCTCAGTTCCTGAATTGAATGAAAATAGCAAGACAAAGAGAATCTAAAAGGGACTGTAAGCTGATCTACTGATGCAACAGCATGATAGTAATTTATACATGTGTCTGTTTAGTGCAGATTTACAGTAAAACTTACAATCTTAGCAGTAAAACCCTGCAATCTCAGGTGCTCTCTGAAAGTCACAGCACATGCACAGGACCAAAAAGAAGGAAAATTCCCATCAGTTTCATCCAGGACATTTTCATACATGATTTTCCATCAGTCAGCAAAGAGGAAGGTCATTTTTGGAAAGCCAAATGAATTGTGGTATACCTGCACAGTTCAGTGTTATGCTATCAGCATGTTTGAGTTTGTATCATCAGTTTCATAGTTAATAATACAAGCCTAAAAGTCATGTTTGGCACATTATCAGTAATTTGCCAATGGTATGCAATTTTTAGGGATATAGGTGCTTTTCACCACACAGGCCTAGAGCAATTTTCTGTGTTCAAGAACAGAGTTTTCTCTTGACTGTCATTCCCAGGAAGATAGAGAGCTGTCTTTCTTCGGCTTGCACTGCCTTCTCTAAACCCCACACACCTTATTTTTCATTCTTTCCACCCTTCTAACACAGGTGAGTGACCTGGTAGCCATCAGCTGGTTCCTGAACAAGACTGAGCACTCACAGGCCATTTGCTCTGGCACACTCATCCAAATGTTCACCTGCACAGTAGGAAAATCCTTTCCATGGAGCAGTGCAGCTGGCCTGGCCAGCAGCAGGCTAAGCACAGCTGCAGATACCTGCAGCCCCTCTGCCCTGGGGTTGGTCAGCCTGGGAGGATGCTGGCCATGAGAGCAGCACCAACAGCCTGCTCACTGGGGAGCCTTCCAGGGCCACAGACAGAACACCTGCAGGCAGGGACGTGAGAGGCAGGGACTCTGGGGGTTTGGTGCCACTGTGAGGTCCTCTGACAGCACCACTGCAGCAGCAAGGAGGAGTTGGTGTCAGGTCAGGGGTCCTCCAGTCCCTGGGACCTTCTCGAGCAGAGTTTTTATCGTTCAATGGTTCCTCAGAGAAACTCCTTTTCCCTAGATTGAAATCCTCACATAAGACACCAGGCCTAGATTTTGGGTAAATATGCAGCATCTGTATAGGCATGAGAGTAGTTGATGTCACAGGACAAAACCTTTTTTAAGGGTGTGCCACAAATCTGAAGGGATACATAAAAGCTAAACTTAAGTGCCAGTAGAATTTATCACTGAAAAGCACAAGCTTTACGTTGTCAAAAGTGTTAAGTAAGAATTGTGTATCCATAAAGTGTAGAGCCAAGCAGCTGGCACCACAGAAAATATACCTACAGATGCTAGGTATAACTTTATTTGTGGCTTTGCTGATACTACAGGACCTTTTGTTTTTAAGGACATCTTTTGTTTCTGCGTGAAGCTTGGAGCTGGTCACTGGGAAAACAAAAGACTTATGAAGGAAATTATTGGAAACAAATTTAGGCACCACTTTACATTTACCTGGAAACTAGAGAGTGCACACTAAAGCCAATTACTCTATATAGTTATAAGTGGACAAACAGCATCAATCTGCTCCTCAGACACTAATGAGGAGCATCAGTGGAGGAGACCAAATTCCATGCTGAAGTCCAGTGGGGACAGAGGAAGAGTCTGTGATTAGCTTCAAACACAGTTCCCTGTTTGAAGAAGGCAAGATATCAGTTTTCTCTGTACTTTGAGGCTGGGGCAGGGGCAATGAACAGTATTTTGGAATGAGCTCTAGTTGCTGAGAAAGGTTTGCCATACCTCAAGCTGCTTCTGGACAGGCAGGTGGAAAAGTTGGCTTCCTACCAGCAGAGTTCCTAACCCTGTACCAGCAACGTACAGGAGACAGAAGGGGGGAAAGTACTGATGCATGTTTATGGAAGGGTGGAAGTATGCACATGAAGTGCTCATTGCAATCTGAAGGAGCAATGCTGACCAGGCTCACACTAACACACACGGCTCCAGACTCAGTGTGCTGGTTTAAACTCACCATTGCCACGTCTCATGTCTAATTGGATGAGGAGGCTGGGGAAGGGAAGGGGGTCCACTCTTCATATATGAACTCTGCTCTAAAAACTACAAAGTGAGAAATTGGAAACTTTGTTCTTTCACCCTTTTTGTTCCTTGCTTCTCGGTATACCTGCAGTGCTTTCCCCTCCCCAACCATTCCTGATCTTTCTTTCTCACAAACAATTGCACAGCTGAGTAATCGCGTTTTCATAGTAATCCAACTTTCTAAATTTGAGATCAGTCTAGAAAAGAACAACATTCCCTTATTATAACAGTATATCACATCTCATCCCCCACTTTCAACACAGCATTCCAGCAAGTTCCCACTACCCATCTGATGAGGAGAGGAGGTAGGTAACTTTCTGCTGAAGACAACATCTCTCTTGCCTGTTTACACTGGAACCCAAGTCAAACTTTTTCCAAGCAAAGCTTCTCAGAGGAGAAGGCCAGAGCTGCAGCATTGAATGGCTGTCTCCTCACACTGGAGCTGTCAGCTACAATCAAAGCATCCATGTATGGTATTTCCAGTGGAAAAAAAAAAAGTACACAGATGTATAGTTTGCATTTATGTACTGTAGGGACACCCTTGAATCGTGTTAAAAAATGTCAGTCAAGACATCTGGTCAGCTGTCCTAATCCATATTGGGGTTTTTAGACTACTGTTATGCCCCAATATGCTTTGAACATTGCCAATATGCTTTCTCTGCAGTAGCAGCAGTGTGTCCCCTTTGGTTTCACAGCCCATCCCCGGCATTGTTTTTTATAGTGTCACGTACAGAGCAAAATGAAAAACCACATACTGTATCTCGTGTGTCTGGCTAATGAAACTGGTAGGACAAACCTTGTGTGATTAGGAACAGGGACGGATTGGCTTAGGTCTAGTTCATCTTACGGACTGCAAAAAGAATCAGCTGTCACTTGTGCCATGCAGCAGATGGACAGTTTGCATCCGATTTACATGCAGGCGCCAAAGCCTTTAGAAGCTTTGGCAGCCCACTTGCCATCAGGCAGCAGACTTTGATGTCCTGCAGATGGTTCCAGCAGCCATCTTGCTCGCTCGCGGTGCGCGGCGCTGTTGTGCCTCCTCGCCAGCTCCGGTGCCTCTGGAGCTGCCGCAGTGCGTGGTGCCCACCCAAGGCTCAGCACCCTTTGGCCGCTGCCTAGGCACAGTTGCATTTTCATTTCAATACAAAGCTCCGCTGCGCTTTGCTTTTATGGCAACTGCGTGCTTGCACCCACATTAAAAATCGTAACAGTGCCTACTGCAAGCTGTCCCCCCTCTCTCTATGCTGAGTTTTGCTGTGCTTCACATTTCCTACCTAGAACCCCGACAAATCCACCACCCCCGCTCCCTTCAACGATAATAGCATAATTTCAGAACAACCGCTGATCCAATTTCTGTATGAATTTAGCTCACCAATGCAGCTTTGCCTTAACACGGTTCAACCCGTCCTAGGTAATGACACGGAACAAAGAGTTTTCTTCATGGTGGTCAGGCTAATCTTGCTCCATGAATAGCCCAGAGTAATCTATCAGCAGTGGAAAGCTGTGGTTGGAGGTCTTCCAAAACCAGCTCTTTCGCATTTGGTAGGAGCAGTTAGGAATTCTGACTGGCACTATTAGTCGGGAGCCATGTCATCACGCTACAGAAGGGACTGCAGTTGTCCCCACTAGGTAGGATCAGCCCAGCATATTCTACCACATTTTTCCATCCCTTGAGTATTACTGGAAGTTCAGCAAAAAGTCTCTGATGAGGCTTTAAGAACCAAGCTAGAAGAGGCAGATTCAGTAATTGTGATTTCCAGACAGTCGTAAGTAATAGAAAATAAGTAATAGAAAATAAATAGTGGCGGGGGGGGGGGGGTTGCGGGCTGGGGGGACAAATATACATTCATATCTACACACACACACACACACACACACACACACACACACACACACACACACGCACACATACACTCGTATAAATTGTCAATTAATGTGGACTGGTTACAGCCAGCAAACAAGAAAAAAAATAAACAGTTAATTAGAGCTTTTGGAATCATTTATATATATACAGTGCATCATTTGCAGGTGCTACAAAAGTGAAAAATAACCATTATAATTACTAGTATTCAAAGATTCATATTTTCCCCCATGTAATTGATTTAGGATTATCAGTTTTCTTGTAGTTATACAAAAGGCCTGTCAAGGTGTTTCCACACGTGTTTGGCTCATGCATGTTCCAAAAACAAGTCAAAATGCTATTGTATTTTACACGGCAGAGTTAAAGTGACTCTGAAAAATAGGCCAGGTTTTACCTGGATCATTATCTCAGTTAAATTATCTTACATATGTTTTAATTTTTTTTTGTTCATACTTTCTTCATCTTTTTTTCCCCCTTTTTCTTTTTTGTTAAAATGCATCTGTGTTTGTTGACTGCCCCAGATTATATCTAAGTGAGGAGTGGGAGTACTTGCACCTGGTACAGTATATGTAGCTTAACAATACATATCATTACATTATTTACAGCTCATTTTATGTTATTCAATAGTAAACTGCAGATTAACCCTTTGAGAGCCTGGCTGGTGCTACTCGGTGAGGCAGAGGAGCTTGGTGTTTTTCAGGGCTGTGGGAGTACATCTATAACTGCATTCATAAAGATGGCAGTGTGCTCATTATAAAGGAGATCACCACCAGAGCCAGCTAATTCCTCTCCCAGGAAATCTCGTCCGTAATCACATTCCTTACCACACCATGCTTGTACTTCTGCTGATAACACAGGTTATAAAAGGGACTCACTCAGTGCTGGAGTCAATTAATGAGCAGGCTTTTTAACCTCCTTTATTGGAGTACATTCGGCACCAAAGGGACCCGATGTTGTGCTGCTGGCAGGAAAAGGGCCCAAGAAATGCCATTTCAGGACATTTCAGGCCTGGGTCCAGTTCCCTGAAATGGGCATCACAACTGACCTCATTCGGCACTGACTCAGCAGCCTCAGCACCCACAGGAGAGGAGACAGCGCTCTGATAAAGCCTGAAGAAACACTTTTCCCACAGTCTAGAGAGGAAAGTTATCTCTGACCAAAGGACTGATGGATTCAGGCATCACCTTCACTTCCCCTGCAGCTGGAAAAAGCCATGAGTCACAATCTCCCATTGTGTTTGCATTTGTGGAGTGGTTTGCTTTTTTGGCCAGAGGAGAGAGGGAGAAAGGCAGGGAAGTTGCACAAAAGCAGAGGAAATGAAAATGGCAGGATCTGGGGTGACAAATTTCGGGACTGGGAAACTTGAATACACAATGCCACGCAAAACCTTTCCCTCTATTTTAGCAATGTTCAGCGTGGTCACGCCAGGCAGAGAAATGCACAAACTGGCCTTTCCTTTCCCCAGCAATTTGTTTGGCATACAGCACACGTATCTGTCAAAATGTTGAGCATGCCATGCGGTGCTGAGATAATTCTTCTGTGGTAAGCACCGAAGTAGGAAGGGGCTCCTGCATCATAACACTCCTATTCCTAACCTTTAAATACTCATCAATATCTCTGTTGCTGAATTAATCAGTCTCAAGATTATCAGCAATTTAGTTGCATTTTGTTGGTAATTAGCTTGATAAATTAGCATCTGCAATATAAAACTTGACATCTTATTGTTCCCTCAGTTTTATGGTACTTCTGGAAAAAAAAAAAAACAACCAAACAAACCAACCAAACAGCAGTTTATTTTAAAAAGTGATCATTTCTATTACAATAAAGACAGATACCAAAACCAAAGTTTGACAAGCTTAGTAGCTGACAGAAACAAGCTCCATTGATATCCACTGGGCAAAATATCAAAGATGAATAGCTTATAATGCAAACTTCAAAAGTATGGTTTAAAAAATAAAATTTGAATCCGTTCGCTGTGGGCAGCTACTTCTTGTAAGTAAAATAAAATAAATGTTCAATGAATTAATTTTCCACATTTTCTGCAGAAAGACTGACAAATAAACTTTGAAATATGAGGGAATTGACAATTAATAGGAAATAAATGTATTTATTCCAGCACGTCTCTCAAAGCTATCTGAATTTTCTCAAATCATGTAAGAAAACCCAAACCTTTTCTTCTCACCCCACTTTTCCGTTCTGGGCCATATTGCTACATCTTGGGGACACCCCATTGTGCAGGACACCAATGTCTTTTTCTGTTTTGGGGGCAATCAAGCAGCAACCAAAGGCAAGCCCATACTCCCATCTCCTCCTTTTCATGATGAAAGGAAAGAGCGGGTAGGTATCTTTCTCAGAAAAAAAAAAAAAAAGGTTTAAAATACAGCAATTTACCAGTACAGATGTGGTATTATAAACTGAAAATTCCACAGCATTTTACCTTAGCCATTATTCCTGATGTAGAAAACTGTGCTAATAGAAACATTCCTATTAATCTGAATTTGAGATATTTCATACAATGTATATTACCTTTCTGCTGCCTGCAACCTTCTGCCAGGTTTTTTTTTCCCCTTTTTTTAGGAGGTGCTTTGAGAGGAATATGCCATGAGAACAATACACAGCTGCTGCTGTATAGAGATATCTAATTGTCAATATTGTGGAATTTCTACAGCTTATTACTTGCATTCAGTCTAATTCTGGGCAAATTGCCAGTCACTTCAGGGACATTCAAGTGAGCCATATTACACGTGGTACGGCATCACAGCTTTAAGATACCCGGCTGTTTTGCCTCTGGCCAGGGAATGTTTGTACCAATGCTACTGAGTGAAGGGGGGTAACTACAAATAAAATAAAATTTGTATTTTTTCAAGTGGGCTGCATTTCAAGCCCAGATGTTAGTAATGAAAGATTCAATTTAAGGATTTAAATTACAAATAAATAAAGTATGAAACAGATGTGATTTTTAAGGAAGTTCAAATTATCCAGGAAGAAAAATATCTCTGTGCATGACAAAGTAATAGGGATTGTCTTGAGAGTCTGTTGAAAACAATCTGCTGTGCTAGATACACCCTAAGGACAGGATTGGTTTGGAATGGGAAGGACTGGTGGAGCTTGTCATTAAACAAAAATTGTGTTTAATAAAACTTTATAACCGTGATTAATCCTATGAGGCCCTAAAGGAGTTTGCAGTTTCTGATAAACACATTTTCCTTGTTTGCAATGGTAATGATATTTTGAAGTGAATGGAATCTGAACAAAAAACTCTAAGGGTAAAAAAGGACTTGTCAGGTACCACCTATGAAGAAATTACCATGGCACAAAAGAAAGAAGGGCCACCCACAAGGGAAACCTTAGATTATATGTTTGAAAAAAAGGGGGAAATTATGGGTTGATACAGGTCTCTCTTTACAGTAGTTTGATCACCACAGAATTGCCTATAAAACCCACAGAAATTATTCAAGGTGATCTCGCATGTGAAGATTAGAATCCCACATGTACAATGCAGGTGCTCACTGGCAAAAGAATGAAGTACTGGAGCTGCTGCAGTAATTTTAAACCATGTGTATACAGAGAGCAGGGAACATCAGCCAGTGTAGTTGCTTTGCTGACCAGCACAAAGTCCCAGGGCTGCATGTTTAAAAACTCACATTTTGCAGGGAGAGCATGCAAGCAGTAGATGTTGATGGTGATGATGATTAAGGATCTAATTCAGCAAGGTGTTGAAGAACACAGCTGGGTTTAAACAGTGGGAGACATGCACCTCCTTATGTGCTACATGGACTTGGCCTGAGGAGGAGTCCTTGCATTCCTTGTCACCACAAAAATAATTTTTAAGGGTTCCACAAGAGAGTAAGAAATCTGTGTGCACAAACCAAAGGTAGAAGGATTGAATAGCACATTACAGAAACAAATATAGAAATATTTGCTATTCCCCCAAAAGGGTGTGGTATAGAATCCTTACACAATGGGGTGAAAGTAGACCAGGTCAAAATACCTGCAGTAATGATGAGCTAAGGATTATCTGTCTTTTACCTGATTTTATTTTGAGAGGCCATCTGTAGTAAGAAGATTTCTTCTTATTGTATGGGCTACTAATAAATTCTGTATGTGCTACTTACCAGCCCTGGAATGAGTGATTCCATGCCCCCTGCAAAAAATTTTTAAAACCCAAGGAAAGCAAAAATCCAATAAAAACAAACAGCTTCCTCTGGTATGAATACTCTAGCACTTCCCCAAATTGTCAGAAGCCTTTTCTATTTGTCTTCATTTGGGACAAAGCCACATCTAGAAGTGCTCTCTTCAGCTAGGAAGTGTTTGGGTTTCTTTTTAATAGGAGAGAATAAATGCTTTCAAGCTATGCTAATTTTTTTTTTTAATTAGCCTATTTATTTTTCTCAGTTTTATTCTATAGGGGTTATATTTGTTTGAGACCTTTTGAGTCTAGTTCCCTTGCCTGGCTTATATCTGAGTTTAATATCAAAAGCACAGCTTTGCTACCTCTTTGCTCTTTGTGATGAATTTTTCATTTCCTACATCATTCACAACTCCTTGCTGTAATTTCATATGGCCTGTATAGCACTGTATATATCTGGACCATAAACAGAGACAAAATCAAGTTGAGCTTTTATGAAAATGCATCCTATTAAAGTGCAAATTTCTTTGCACCACCATATCACAAGCAGCTTTTGCAGGAAAAGAAAAGAGTGTCAATCCAGTGTCGGCACATGGGTGGCTCCAGTGACCCAAAAAGCCTTTACAATCTCCAGCTCCTATGATTCTGTAAAGATATGGTGTTTCAAGGCAAAGCAAGGAATACTTTTTTCCATCAATTGTCAAATATTTCAGGTACTTCTATTATTAAGCATAGCATAATAACATGAAAAGCAAAACTGGGTTGTAGGGTGAGAAGAAAACAGAGCACTTAATTGCATACACTGTTACTGTCCAGATTAACAAAAAAAATGTCTTTTTAAGGAGGTGCTGGGGCACGTTATATAGATATGCGATGTCTTCTCTTCATGGAGAAAAGATTTTGTTTGTGAAGCACAGAAGTCCACACACAAAGGAAAAAAAAAAAAAGATAAAGACAACTAAACCCAAACCAGCCAACACAACAGATTTGCATTCCCTTCTGGCACAGAGTCCTCATTACCTTGCAGTAGAAATGAAGGAACCTCAGCACCTTTTACAAACACAGTCTCTCAGGGATCATCTCCACAAGCCATGTGCACCTTTAGCTAGCTTAAACAAGGAAGACTAACATATAAAAAAATCTGATAGCATCTTCGCACCAAAACCTGTTAATGCTTCCTTCATAGCAACACACTCTTAGAAAAGCATTAGATCCTGAAGCAGTCACAGCTTTAAGGTGCCATTTATGTCTTTCTGGGACTGACTAGAACCAGGACCCAGGAGATACCTTGGGGTGTGCTCAAAGATAAGCATATTTTTGTACATCATGCATTTATTGGCCATCTGACTTTTTTTTGCTTCATTTTTCAAGTTATATTAACTTTAATTCTAATTTTCTTGTAGTGGCTAGTGCTGAATTGTATTTTTTTCCCCCTTCAGATTCTAAGGTAATCATTTGAGGACTTATCTTCCAGTTAAATGAATTCCATACTGGCAGCATTACTTTACAATAGGAAAACAAGTAGAATAACAATTTATCATTTTTTGTATGGCTGTGTACAGAACAGTGGCTCTGTTTCTTGTATTATTATTACAGCAGCAATTAAAAGTGCCAGGCAGGGACCAGTTCCCACTGCATTATGTGCTATTTAAGCATAAAGTTCAGCCTCTCTAATAAGTTTACAGTCTCTCTTACTCAGTTCCAGACTTCCCTGCCCTCACAAACACATTGGCTTCTTGCTATATCATCTTCAAAGGGTGACCTGAGGATGCCCTTGATACCAGGCTTGTCTGCCATGAAGACCCAGACAGTAAATACTGTCTGTGCCTGGGCTCCAGGGCAGGCAGGAACACCCCCCACCCCACAGAGCCTGGCAGCAGGAACACAGAGCCCACAGACTGCCTGAGAGGCCACCAAGAGATGGGCTGCAACATCACCTGTATCTGCAACTCTGCAGATGCCTTTCCACCCCAAAATTTCAGCAGAGGGTTGTCTGCCTCTAGTTACAACTCCACCATGGGGAAAAGATGATGCTCTTTCCCTTACTTTATAATCCATACCCAAGGACCTCATCACACAGCTTAACATATCCTTTTCTATGGTCTTTTAAGCACAAGTGCACATCTGCAGAAATATTTCTAAAGCTATATGTAAAGTTTAATGTATAGTGCATAAATAACAGATGCACAAGTGCATCTTGAGATGAACAAATTCTGTGAACATATTCATAATTAGAGATTATAACACATTGCAGACTTCAGGAAAGATATTTTCTATGAGGAATTATAGGCATCAATGCATCGCAGAGTGAGGGGCTGGATTTAGATCATGAATCTCTTTTTCCAATTTATAAAGCTGCCAAAGTTGACAGAAGAGTAGGTAAATTAATTGATGATCCTTGTGCTATAAAGGTGTAGGTTTAAAATGTAAGCTTCCATATCCCACTCATCCTGCCAAGCCTGAGGAATGCGAGGCTCCCTGTGGGACGAGAGAAGCCCTGTGAGTCAGACCATTTTGCCTGTGGGGTTTGAAGACTTCCCTGCTCTGGGTTTATTCCCCTGTGGTGCAGTGCCTGCCTGATGCTGAGAGCTGGTGTGCACCCACCAGCACAGCTCAAGGGGCTCACCATGCTGTGGGACCCTGGCTAATGCCTCTGTACACAGCACTGACATGTGTGGAGGTGCCAGCCTTCTCAGAGCTCATTTTGGATTGCTTACATTAACCTTCATTGCACCTCCTGGACCTGCTCTTCTACTTGCTTTGCATGGATAGGTTAAAGCACAAATACAGGTGCTGCAGGTAAGGACAGCGTGGGAGAGCCTGCAGGTTTTTTGCCAATACGACACCTGATCTATGGGATAAAAAGACCACTTTGGCTTCCAAGGACCTCAACCTGACAGCTTTCATGAGCACTAAATCCACTTTTAAAAAACGGAATCCCTCGATAGAATTAAAGCCTCGTAATACAGTTGTCTGTTATTTATTCTATATTTAATAATCCTTCTCTATGACACACATTGGAGATATAGGAGATGCTCTCATAAACTTTTTAAAATAAACCCATTTCTTTCCCAGGAGGCTCCACCTGACACAAGCCATTACTGAAGATTGACGGGAAAGTGTGCTGGTAGCCAAGACATGCTCTAAGACAAGAAGATACTTAAATGATTTATTTGTGGTAAGGCATTTGAGAAGCTGTTTGGCCTGTACAGAAATGAGCAGGGGTACTCTACCTCAAAACTGAGGCACCAATTTGGGGAAAAAAATTGAAATGCAGAACATGTCAATTTATTGCACTCATTAGTTATTGAAACAGTGTTTGTTTTTTCACAACTATTAGCCAATTACCACTGGTTTCAAACCAGCAAGCAGAAAAAGATAAGGACCATGAAGTCCCCTTGGGAACCCTACTCTCCCAGGAAGGGGAAGGGAGTTATTTTGATTGCCCAGTGTGTAGTAGGAGGCTGACAGCTGATCATGTTGAATCATTTCAAAGTTCAATACAAAGTCAACAGAAGTACAGAGGCAAGAAGCCAGGGAATCCTCCCAGGAGTCTAGATTGCAGGAAATAAAACCTAAATCAATGCACCACCAAGGATGCCTATCAGCAGACCACTAAAAAACACCAAGCTCTCGTCTACAGCTGAAGAAAAATGCTGGTGTTACCTCTCCTAAACAGACGAACAGTTTTTCTCCCAGAGCTGCTGGTTTGGCTTGGGGAGGGATTTGGTTCTAGGTCTATACCTGATTAGACTGTAAATCATGAAGCAAGAGAACCCCCAAGCACTCCTCCAGAATGGACAAGAACCAGCTGAAGGCTCAGAAAAATCTTTCCACCGTATATGCAAAGATGGAAGCGTGGATACAATGACTTCTTCTAAATTGCAAGTGGCTAAACACAAAACAATAGACATAAAACAACAAAAGTAAGACTTAAAATACTGGTAATTTTTTAATCCCTGTAAGCAAACTTTCCCTCTAATATTAGAAAAACAGGCTTTACTGAGAGGATAAATCTGTCATTTCTCAGACCAAACAATTTTTTCCACCTATTTTAAAGGAAGAGGAAAGAGATGGGATATGGAAAGGTGCATGAGCCAGGCTGTGCAGTAGAGGCTGCTTGCAGATTTAATTGTACTGAGAGCTGCTGCCTCTCTTTATGTCTGCTAGATTTAAACCACCTTACACCACTAACAGATCCAAGGCAGCAAAGCACATCAACATGTGCTGAGCTCTAACTCATTCGGATTACTCACACGCCTAACAAAAATCATGTGCTCATGTGTTTTTCTGTGCTTCTCACCACAGAACCAGAAGCAATTTAGAAATGTTTTCACTCTGGAATGAAATTAAGAATTTGGGAGTAGTTAGCAGAGGCTTTTTCTAAAAAACCTTCATTTCTTTGTGTCTCTGCAACTTGACATTCTGCTGTTTCTGCCATTTACATCTTGTTAATGCTGGGCAGGTGTTCTCCAGTGCAGGATTTTCCATTTGCAGGATGTCAGAGGGACACACATAGGACAGTGGGATTCTTGGAAGCTGCAAGGGACTGGCAGCCTCTGAAGCTGCATGAGAAACAGCACGATGTCAAAATTTACCCTTGAAAATATTTTAAGTTTCAGATGTTGCATCACGTACTTGGCTAAATTAAATTTCCCGGCAACTGTTTCCTTAAGCAAACATTTGCTTTCAAACCAATCCCAGATTTTTTATTTTTTATTTCCCCCCTCAATATAATATCTGATTCAGCAGATTTTAAATACTCAATATATCTTTAAATGCCAATGCACAACAAGTATAGCAGGTGTTTAATTGTGGTTTAAATATCCACATTTTTCACATTTTACAATCACAATTAAAATTAAGCAATAACACCAAAGGAGTTCCGGTATGCAGCAATAATACTTACCCATATAGTGAAATTGATAAGGATCCAGATATAATGATGCCCATTGTAGTAACCCTGTGGTGACTGATTGCTATTCTGCTGTTAGCAAACAACTAAGAAATACTTTATTTTTTTCAGAATTATCAATTTGTTTCTAGGGTATGAGAACAATGAAAACCTTGAGGGAGAAAGCAATAGTTAGTGAGGTATTAAAACAGTTCTATAACTAATAAAAACACTAAATCAAGTTAGATATGCAGCAGTGTGTCATTTCTATTTTAATAAAAAAGTACATTATTCTCTCCTCAAAATTACAAAATTTTATTTTTTTTAGTCATTGCCAGCATAATCGGAAAGTTTAAAAAAGTCATAAATCTACAGTTTCTGGAACTGTCATTTATGTGATTTCTATTCTTTAAAAAGACTGAGTATAGCACATGTATTCATAAAACAATCTTTTTGAAAACTTATTTGCATCATTGCTCAGATTTTTTTTAAGGGGAGAGCAAGGGGAATTTTATACAAAAAAATGTTAGCATTTCCTAATGTCTCCATACATGAGTGATCTGTGAAACACATTCTTAGGAGCTATGCCTCCTACATATATTGTACTAGATAGTAAAATAAATCTAATGGATTCAAACTGCACCACAAATCCTGTGGTGTGGGAAAATCAACAGACAAACTGAGCTCTTCTAATGCAGAGACCTAAGTAATAAAATTCACCATTCAAATAATAACTGATGGTATCACCACAAATTAACATGGAAAAGAACATACTCCTCATCTTCCAAAAATCCAGAGCAAGAGAGAAGTGACTGTCACATGGCTGGGGATGATATTTTTATAATTTGGGTGATCTGAAATTTATTGCTTTTTAATATTTAATAACTCAATCCCATAGTTCTCGCTCAAGTAATTTTCCCATAGAGGTCCATAACATGTACAGATATATAGAAGCAAAATTCAACATACATTTAGGAACAATGATAAATAAACCTTGGTATTGGTACCATTCTGGTGAGAAGGGCCAGAGGGAAACAGCAGCTGCCATGAAAGATGGTCACTTACTTAAGAAAAGGAAAATTTGAGACTTCTTGACAATAGTATTCCTTCCAGACATGCTGAAACAAGCACACCACGACAATTCAAGCTTCATTTTCTGCTCTGCCACCTGTACCACCAAAAATATTAATCCTTTTGTGCACCTGGGAGACCTATAGCTTTATGGAAAATTAAACCTGGATGGAGCCATATTGCCCACTCTTCCCTTTCTTCCTGAAATTAGAGGGAAAACCTGAGATTTTCCTTGACAAGGTGAATGGAATAGTGACCAGTACACTGCTGCATTCCCTTCCCAACTCAACTCTCCTGGACATACAGGGATAGTGCTAATCAAGAGTATATAAAAGGATAAGAGTATCTATACATGTTCAGTCAAAATATGGAAGCTCAATGAAATTCACCTTCCTTCTTCAAACCCTTTCCAATTAAAATGTTTCACTTTATAAAAATATCAAGGCAATCTAGGGGGAAACAACTGAATTTGTTTCATTTTATTAAAAAAAAAAAAACCCTAAAAACCAAAACCAGCAATCTAGGAGGCAGAAGCATTTTGACAGTCTTAAAAGCATATTTTTGTTGACTTAGTGTAAGTCCATCTTGCCCTCCATGGCTCATAGTTCCTTGGATTTGGACTTTGAAAACATTCCTGAGATGTTAACATTTCATACAAGTCATGAAAATGTTTACATTTCCAAAGTTCTTGTTGAATGGAAGCATGGTTTCTTGCCCAAGTCTAGCAGATTAGCCTGCTCCCAAAATAAAGCATTGGTGAGAAGCTAATGCAGTTTAATTCCCATTGAAAGAAAACCAACCATTTCTAAATCCGTTCTTTTTCCTACAGATGTACCATCTGGAGAAGATCATGAAGGAGGAGAGAGAAAGAATGGAAAGGAACAGAATGCAGAAAGGCTGCCATGTAGAAGACTCCAAATTTTGATGAGAATACATGCTAAGGATGTGGTGAGCTACACGATAAATGAGCGGATGGGAAAGAATTCTCTGACGTTGGTTGGCTGATGTGTGGCCATCGAATAAATAGGTTGTGATTAAGAGGCAGTTCCCATCATAAAAAGTTTACAGTCTAAATAATTCAAGCGCACAAAGGACCAAAGGGAGAAAAACGAAATTTGTGGATGGGAAACCAAGGTACTTTGCTACCACTCTACTCTGTGTCCTTCTTATCTGACCCACTGAGCCTTTTCTTACAAATGCATTTTTGATGTGCTTAACAAAATGCATTCACTTCATGCAGTTGGCAGACTTAGTTGTTGCATCAAAAATAGTTAATGGCAAGTATCAGCATTTTTATATTTCTTTCCTTGTGCAAGTATTTAATAACAGGGAAATAGCAAACAACAGCTGTGTAAAGGGAAAAAGCAGTATAAATGAATGCTTATCCTGCATCACAGGGAATGATAGAAGCCTGAGACTCAGACTGGGAAATTCCCCCAGATTGCAGCCAGGTGCTTTTGTGAACCACTCAAGACTGGCCAGGAGAAATCTGTTTGCCACTCAAAACTAGTCAGGAGTAATCTGACGGGCGTTACTGTTCACAGGTACCTTGTGCATATATGGGATCTTATAAGGAAAGCACGAGTCTGCCTGTAAGTAAAAAAGACAAAAAAACCCTCCAAAATAGAGAGATCTAAACAAACCACATACACTAAACAGACCCCATTGGGACAAAAATAATCAGAAGGTCTGCATGCAGGACAGGATGTTGACAATGACTCCAGCTCTACTGGAACAAAACTGCCCCTGACATCCCTGAAGACAAGGGCTTTTGCCCAGCTGGGAAAGTCTGACTTGCGTTGCCTTTGCCTTTGATGGCACTACTGAGCCTCATTTTAGGAGAGTTGTGGATAAAGAGGGGTTTTTTTTCCTCTCTCTCTCTAGGCTTCCTTGATCTGATCATGACGCAAAAAACCTAATTACAGCAATTAATACAGAATTAGAATAGTTTCATGCTAACTCTGTGAGTAGCTTTCTAGCAGCAGATTGCTTAGAGATACAGGGTTTGAAGCAAACTCTAAAGCTCTTATTTTCCTGATTACAGCTGTTGAAAAACTAACATGTTGGTCCTCAGAATGAAGAGAGAAAGATGACTATGAAGCCCGTGTGAGTATATTATTCTGCAAAGTGCAGCAATACATTAATATAGACAGAGGCTTACAAAAGAACTAAGGAATGTGCTCAGAAGCCAAACCCCTTTTCATTCTCAGGCTCTTTACTCCTTTTTGGTGCCAGAAAATTATGCCTACCTGGTTATTTCCCTTTAACGTCACCAGAGAGATACACAAATCTAAATGGGAAAACAAAAGGGGGAGATGTAAAGGAAAGGAGTCAGCTGCAAATGTTCTTCAGTAACTTAAAACAATGTTAGGCGAAATCTGACTAGTGCAGAGAACGTAACACATGATAACAGCACGACCTCAAATGACTCGCTCTCCATTTAAACTTCAACATCTAGGTCTCTACAGGAATTAGCATACACATTCTGGACACTCATTACCCATGCCTGGTTTTGTATAGCACACAAAAAAAAAGGCAAGAGAAAGAAAGTGTAAACCCTTGCCAGCGTATTGTTTGCTGGCAATAGCAAGCAAACCGAATACTGAGCAGTCATGCTTCATCCAACAAGCATAACTGCTAGCCAAATGCAGGCTTACAATTGTTTGGATGAAAAAGAGACTACCATCCATTCACCTCTGTATTAAGGATTTGATGAACTGTGCTGCAGCAAGCTAGGAATCAATCTTTTGGAAAGAACTGATATGAACATTTACTACAGGATGTGGCAAAGAGTATGAACTTCTCACATACACAATTTCCAAGAGGAAATAACTATAAACATCAGATTCTATGGCTCCCATTGACAGGGATCAAAAAAATACCCCAAACAGCTTCATCAGTGGGAACCATACGTGACCCTTAAAAGACATCAACTTCAGTTCTCTTCTCTTTTTTCAGTGTTTTGAGACTGAAGATACAAGAACTAGGCTTACTTCTCTGACAGCTTAACCCCTTCCTCTGCCTCCTCAGTGCAGGGAATCATCCTCTGCTGCTTCAGGGGAAGTTCAGGGAATCAAATGGGCTTGCACCCTCTTCCTCCAGTTAGTACAGTTTTAAAACACTGCACAAAAACAGTACCTTTTCATGGTAGCATGCACTGTTTCAGCTCAAATGTCCACCCAGGGCTGCAGTAACAGCACCTCTAAAGGAGAGAGTCAGTGCAGCACAAAAATGGATCAAGCTGGAAAGAGAAAGCTGGAAACAGCCCCTAACAGCTTCTATAACCAGTCCATGAAATAAAGAGATGAAGCTCCTTGTGAGAGGTGATTTTGACCACGCTGTTGAGAGAAAAATAGGGTGAAGGAAAAGCAGTAGCAGCAATACTTTTTCCTCTGTTGTGGCAGTGTAACTTTTAGGAAGGGAAAGAGAATCTGGACCGTGATCTGGACTGAACTGCTGTGGTACACCAGCAAGTCTGTATTTGGTGTGAAATTGCATTACATATTCAAAGCACTCTGCATGTATCATTTGTAAAAAAGTCCTGAAGATAATATCAGAATCCCTGTAACTTAGAATAATACAGCCTGTCAAGGAAAGAGATGTGTCCACAGGAAAAAAAAATTCTGAGTGTGCAATCACTCAGAAAATGTATGATACTAAGAAACCCTCTTAAACAAATAACCATTAATGGAACAAATCTGTTAAAATAATTATTTTTCCATGCTCAAATGTTACAGGTTTAATAAATTTTTACTGTATTAGCATGGAAATGCACTTTCACTTTCCATAGCTAATCTTGAAGGAACACACATTAACATACTGTATTTTTCTGCTGTATTAATGGACATTACAACTAAGACAGTATTATACTCATTATGAACCTAATAACTAACACATGATCACAAAGCATTACTATGTTAACACTTTCCTGAAGAAATGTGAAATGAATAACACCTCTGTTTAGATGACTATTAAAAAGAATTTTCCTTATTAGAAGACAAAACCCCGTACAGTCATTTCTAAGAAAGCTTAGAACATACCTGACATCCAGTATCCATAGCGTTAGTCACCTCTGCATATGAATTTGTTGCAGAATCAGGGATTTGGTATTAAATGAGAGCACCAACTTATTTACCATTAAAAAAAAAAAAAGAAAAAGGGGAAAAAAAAACCACCCACCAAACCACAACGCCCAATCCTTAGCAAAACTCCCAAAGTTCATAAAATGGCCACAGGACTGGTTTTGTTCCAAAGACTCAGCATGAATATCAATGGAGTAGAAGAGTGTTTATTGGAATTCAAGAAACAGACCACCATGTTTTCTAGTAATTAAAATGTCTAAACATTGAATACTGGAGTTTATTCTGTACTTGACCTGATAAACATTGAGAGACCCAACCTGAGTCTGCAGTTCCACTCTCTTCACAAAACACATAGAGTAATATCTTCACTTGCACTGACCTGCCAACAAGTCTGGTACATCTTCACTGGTCAGATTAAAAGCTTTGCAGTCCTCATGCTCCACTTAAATGTCCCACTTCACACATTCCCAGTCCTCACGGCACTTGTAAACCATCCTTATCTTAAATAGCTGTTGTCATCTTCTTCCTACTTCTGGTATCTCCTTGTCATCTCTATCTTTTCTTTTTGCTCCTCCTGCTTTTTTTCTATGAGCATACATAACCATATCCACAGGCTCTAAATAACATCAGTGGTTGTTGGTGACCTGGTGTTGACAGCATAACTCACAGTTTTGCTCTTTTTTCCACCTGGCAGCAGTAATCAGAGGAAATATTCCTTCCTCACCCCAAATGTTTATCTTTACTGGCTCTGTTATCACCTTGGCACAAGAGAACGCACATGGCTCCTGCTGCACCTTCCTGACTTTCCTGCTTACAAGCTACTGTTGGTGTTAATCTTTTGCCCTACTTTTTATCAATGTTACGTCTTTCCCCTTTATACTCTTCAAATCTGATCAATAAGTTTCAGAGTCTCGATCACTTTCCAGAAAGCTCTAAAGAGGCAAGCAATGAAGGAAGAGAAAAACATAAATGGCAATAGATGCAAAATTACCTTCTTTCAAAGAGTTCACACATGTAATTGGATGAGCTAGGTATGCTTTCCAAAATCAAATACTTTACAGTGCTATTCAGGAAAATGTCAGGACTGCAGAAATGGACATGAGTTTGCATAGCATCTCTGGGAATTATGAGACTAGAGCAAGAATTAACATCAGGGCAGCAGAGGAAATACCATAATATCTTATCTCAGGCCCACACAGGGCAGATATCTCATGCAGATGACATTGTACAAGTATGACCCATCAAAGAACAATTTCAAAAGTTGTCTAAAGATACCTACCATCCCAATAGACATGCTAAGGCACAGTTTTAAGGGAATTTCTAGGCAGTGACACAGCTGGTATTTTTGTCAGTAGCAGCAGCTCTAGGTAGGTCAGGTTGAATTGGAAGCCATGGTGAATTAGGTCCCCACACTTTGGAAACTCTCATCTTTTCTTGGTGGTGTAAAATGTACCATATGATACAGGACTCTGATCAATGCACAGAAGCCTGTTTCTCTGACATTGTCATTACAAGCATCTGATGACATCCCAAGTAATCCTGAAGAGTATTCCAACATCTGTCACACTAGAAGAAGCTTGTCTGCCATAGCTTGTCTGCTTTACAGACTAAAGCTCTTTTCTCTTTCCAGTTTACTTTTTTCCTAAGTGTTTCTTAATGTCACTATGAGGCACAGGCGCCACAGTGAATGATGATACTGGGTAAAGAGAAATAACAGAAGATTTTGTTTTCCTGAAGAAAATGCAACAATCTTTGTAGTAATATGCAAGCTACTGAACACTCTCCTGGTCAAACAGCTTCCAATTTGTGAGTAGGCATGACACTGTCCAAATACAGGGAGATGGTGAAGGACCCAATAAAGAGCTTCCAATTCTGAGTGCTGAGATCCCAGGTGGGAATGGCAAGACAGCACTCAGCTTTCAGGTTACACATGAACAGTTAAAGGAATGTGCCACTGCTAATCCACAGCAGGTCATGACTGGAGTTGGCCCAAAAAAGTTTAAAAGCTTCCACAAATGTGTCAGTTGTGTTTGCCTGGTAGAAGAGAGAAAGAAAGGAGATGAGAGAGGGAGAGAGAGGAAATTGCTCTTACCTCTCTTCTCTTTTGAACCTGCTTACAAAAGACAGCAGGATTACACCTGCCCCAACTTCCTTCTGACACTCAGTGGTGTGGGGGCAAACACATCATTAAATTGCTACATTTTTTAACTCCCCATAATTTTTTTTAAATTTTTTGCTTTATTCTGATATTTCACTTCCCTTAAACTAAGTAGTTTTTTTTCAAGACATGGAGAATCAGAAGTCCTGAAAAGCTTTTCCTCTGCTTCTTAACGTCTAGATGTTCCTGTCCTGCCCCCTCTCCAACACACTGCTATCCACTATTCCCAGGCTATAGAAGAAATTAACGTGAAATAAAACCCACCTTCAAAATCTGGATCTTTGCCTACCACTGCAAAATAATGTTTCTGAAGTATCTTTCCCATAAAGTGCAGCTCCTTTAAATACAACAGGTGTGTATTAATGGGATATGAGTTCAGCTGGTGCAGTTGCAATGTCTTTGCTGAGGAGCTGAAAGCAGCAATGCCAACATCTGCCAGGACTGGATGGCTGATCCAGCCATAGTCCCACTCAAAATATCATCATCCTACATCTTACTACTTGTGTCAGAATTACGTAGTTCCACAACACTGTCCATGAAAAGACAAGAATGTACAGGTAATTCAACTGCAGAAAAAACTCAGAATTAATAATCAAGTAAACTATGTGGAAGGTAAAAAAGGAAATAACTAACAGCCAGAATAGATTTATTAAGAAAAAATCACATCAGACCAGGCTAATTTCCTTCTGTGAAAAGAAAACAGAGGACATGGATAGGGAAAAGTAGTCAAAGTTCTGCATATTGATTTTATTAAGTATTTGACAAACTTTAATTGTGCTTCTGCATACGCAAAGTCAGCAAAGACACATTTGCAAAATTACTGTAAAGTGGTTATAAAACTGTTAAAAAAAAACTCACTGAGGAGAATCATAACCTGCTTTATTCCCATAGTGGAGGAATGGAATCTTACAAGGAGCTTTCTTGAACCCAATATGACTTCATACTTCCAGTAAGATTTTGGAACCTGAATATTTCTGTCACCTGCTGGTCACAACAATCTTACAGCTCCAGTAAGCACATTAAAAGACAGCCCTGGAATTCAAAACCTCCTTTAGGAGCTGGAGAAATTTTGTAAAAGAAATTAAGACAAAGACACACAAGAAGACAATCGTCTGCATTCAGAAGAGGGAGAAGAGGCAGCTGAGAGAAGCTTTTCAGAAAAGGGTTCAGAGGTTGCAACATATCACATGGTAAACATAAGCCAGAAATTCTGTGCTATTGTGAAAAAGTCAGGAAATACACTGGCATGTGTAAATGGAAACAGGTATCTCCATGTCAACACGTGCCTTGATGCAGCCCTTCTGCTCTACTGATGCCTGTGAAGACTGCAGGTAGAAGTCAGTTCTGATACTAATGAGATCTCAGTTTTGCAAAGCATACTTCAAGAAAGATGCGAGATATACAAGACTTCTTCCAACAACAATAAAGTGATAACTTATTCCTTTAAGAGAGGCTGCAAGAACTGGGATAATTTATTTGTGTATGAAAATAAACAGATGCAGGCAATAATAAGAATCTTCAGTATAAAAAGCTACTGTAAACAGAAATAAAATAAGGTGTACTGATGCAAAATAACAGGATTAAAATGCAACAAGGGAGATTCAAGCCAGATACTAAGAAAAACTCTAAAATGTTAAAAATGGCAAAAGACTGGAATAAAAGGCTATGAAGACTCATGGAGCCTCCACAATTGCAGGACTTTAGAAAGACCTCTAGCCAGATTTCATCTCTAGAGTCTTATCTACCCCAAGTCCTATTTTTGCATTTCAAAGTGGTGTATCACTACACTAAAGGTGGCTCTTGCTCTTGACAGTGTTTGGGACACAGTGCTGCAGAGGCATAGATGTGACTCAGGTGGCAGTCACACTGTTAAAGCCCATGGAGGCATGGGCCTCTGGGATGGGCTGCCATAGACCTGAACTGCTTGGTTCTGCTTCAGCCCTGTGGCCTGAAAACCAGTCTGAACCTGTCTGCTCAGGAAAGCTAAGGCCTGAGAAGGTGCAACAGTTCCACACAGAAAGAGATGCTGAGAATTACTCTGGGTCTTCAGCTTCCCAGTCAATGTGATTTGTGTTAATATATAAGTGGAATACATGTGAAATTCTACCCAAAACATCAAGCACTAAGAAATTAAACATTTTCTAGCCATGCACTCATACATGAGAACTATCACAGATGTATCCACTCCATACTCAAAATACACTGTATACACTGTATAAAAATACTGTATACACTGTACTACTAAATGTGGGTACTTCAACAGCAAAAGACCTGCATTTGGTACATTATTTCCAGTCCTAGGTGTGCCAATTTTCTGAACTACTCCTCCCAAGACTATCTGGAATATATGTGTAGGGAATTTATCCCAGTTCTATTGCTGATGTACTATGCATGCTGTCCTTCTGCATTTGAAGAGCAAGATAATGGGATTATGTTCAGGTCTGGCACTGCAATTTTTGACATAATAGAGCATTTTTTCCCTAAAAGTGCATAAACTATGGACAAGATGGCAGTAAGAACACTTTTTGCTTTTTGTGGTAGCAAATCCTCAGTGAGCTAACAGTATAACCATTTAACTGCCTCTGTAATTTTATAAGCAAAAGAAAATATTAAAAAATCCAGAGTACATGCATTAAATTGAATATCCACCTCATTGACTACCTAATTAATTCCTAATGACATAAGCATTGGTGAGCATTAAGTGCAATTCAGAAGGTCAGAATTCTAAAACTAATCACTGAATTTTAAAACCCAAGTTCTACTTTACTACCTTTTTTTTATTATTGTCAAAAAGAAAGATGGAAGCGTGACCTGTTTTCAACATGGTGATAGAAGACATTTGTACAAACTAAACATTCATAGTTCAGTTCTCACTATGAATTAACTCGAAATGAAAATATTTTTATGTTCCTGCCCTAAAAATACATAAACAGAAATAAAGCTGAGCCATGGACAGATTAATTGCTACATTGTCTTCCTCATTGAAAATAAGGTCTGTATAGTCTACTGCTATTATGTGTGCTAAATAATCAATATTTTATAGTCTTATCATATTTAACCTCACAAGTACATCTAAATACCCTTTTTGAGACATTCTAGTGCAATACTGTGAACATAATTCATGGTCATATTCTGGTGAATTAATGATTCCCTGAAATACACCATGCATAGGAAATCATATTTCATCTGCATCTATTTCTCTTATTCGTTACCTAATCTTTCAAACCCTGAAGCTCCATCTGAATTTAAACAAAACATTTTCCAGTGGTCTTTTTCACAGGAAGAGCATAAATCTTCACATTCACCAGATTACAGACCATCAAGAAAGCCAGGATTAAAGTTTTCTAAAAGTTTGAAATCCTTGGGTCCAATGCCTTAATAATCAGCTAAAAACCCAGATGTACTAAAATGGTTGGTGAAGTGTTTAGAAAACTAATTCCTAAACTGCTACTGACTTGTACCACGAATGGTGCAAGGTCCTGCACTACAAGACCATGAATACCCAGGTCCTTTCTCTCCCTTCATGGCACTGTGTAGGGACTTGGTCCATACCAACTCCAGCTGCATTGCAGGTTTCCTTTGAATTTAGTGACGGAGAAATACAATGTGACACAGCAGAACGTTTTCACATTTCAGTAGTTTTTAAGGACATCCGATCAAAGATCAATATATTTTTTTATATTAGTTTAATTACATTTTGCAAATGTCTCTCCACAGATATTTAAACCAAACCAGAATTGCCAAATGTGTGCCTTTAAATGTCCGTCCACCACAGACACACTTTTTGTACGAGTGAATGCCGGGGGAAAAGGTAGAAATTAAAAGCAAGAGCAAACTTTGCTGGTAGGATCAATTACTTTCCTACCCATGTATCTCCTTTGAACTTAACAACTACAAAGAGCACCTCAATGCAGTCTTAAGATCCTGGTTCAGAAAAGGTTTCATGCACAAGCTGTAAACAGGTGACCAAGTTTCATTAAAGTCATCAGGAAGTAACAACCCACTCAAGTCAATAAACTGCCAAGTGTTTTTCTCAGTCATGATGGCTTGATGAATCAGCTTTCAGCACCAGCAGCCTGAGTCCAGGTTGATCTCTTTGAAACCTGGTAAAACTTCTACCACCCTGAAATGAATAAAAAGCATCATCTTATGTCATCTTATGCCTCTGATGAAGTAAAGCTGAGCATACATTAGCCTTCTTTTTTTTTTTTAACCTGTAAATATATTGCTTATTTTTGCACTATGTTCACTTGAAGAATAACACTGTCTTTTAAAGTAGCATCATTTTGCAAATGTCACTGTAATTTTCCCCAAAGTATCACGCATTAGTTATAAAAGGTGCAAATGAAAAGGATTTTAAAATTGGCATGGGGGTAGAGGAATATGGAGTAATGCACTAATAGCCTAGGTGGTGGCTGGATTTTTGGCAAGCTTTCAGAAGAGAAAGGGGGAGAGAGAGACAGGTGATCAGCTGAACTTCTTGTACATTTTTATTCATGAAGTTAAAAGGGACAAAACTATCAGGAGTTATGAAAGCATTTCTAAAGCAGGAATTACAAAGAAGGATCCACTATTGTGGATAAACATGCATATATTTATATATATTTATATTCACACCTACATGTACTGAAATAAGAAAGGAGAATGATACAGATTCACAGTTAGGATGCTGTGTATCTCATCATCTCTATTGTGTTTTACAATATTTGCACCACTTGTTGACCAAAATTGCAGATGACTTCCAGTTTGTAAGCATTAACATGACTGGAATTTATGCACAAACAAAAGTTTGATAAAGAAACTCAGAACAGATTTCAGTAATATTAGGTTTGCAACAGAATTTTTTCATTACTTGATTGTTTTTTGGATTTTTTTTTTTGTGATCTCCTAAATTTTCTTGGAAAAAATGGACAGCATTATTTTATCCCTTTTTATCAATCAGTTCATGGGTGAAAAGAATTTTGACCATCATTAGCTGTAGTTACATGCATTGCCATTGCCACCTGTTCAAAATATTAAGTTAAAAATTGTTTAGATGTTACTTATGAAAATACAGTCTTTAAATTCCTATTGTCAATATACTAATTTGAATTTTTTCAGTAAATTTCCTTTTTTGACATCTGAATCACTCCCATTCACTTGTTCTTCTCTTGCTTCCCCTCTTGCAGTGTGTTCAGTACCTTTGTACAAAAAGTATTCAGTTCAAAAATAGAGATAAATATATTTCCTCTGTTTTCTCTTCTTCTGCTGCTCCTTGACCAAAAAATTGTCTAAAGCAACGGAAAAGAAATGTTGCCAAAGAGCAAGCAACCTTAGGTAGGAGACCTTCTGCTTCAGCTTACTGCTGCCTTAACTCAAGCAACTAACTTCTATTTATGACTTGCACTCCTTTTAGCTCAATACCTTAATAATCAGGTTATTAGCTATTCTGCTTATAGTCTCTTAAAACTGTATGATTTTGGTTTCCTCTGGTATCCAAGCTCAGCACTTTAATAATCAGGTTATTAGTTATTCTGGTTATTATCTTTTAAAACGTGGAATGATTTTGACCTCATCTGGTGGCCAAGCCATTGGGAATTAGGCCTCAAGAAGCTTTACAAGACTGAAAAAACCACATTCAATCCACTTTATTTTGGGATTCAATATGCAGAAAATGTAAGGCACTTACCCAGTACTTAATCACACCCTGTATTCTTCTAAACATCAGTATGGGTTTTCCCCAAGTTTAACTCTGCAGTGTAATATAACTTCACTTCTACAGAGGAAGAAGAAAATACACACTCTTTAGGATTGATCTGAGACACCATGTTTTCTCTTAATTATTCTGGGAAATTGGATGACAATAAGGCCTCAGGACCTTTTTCTCTTTTTCTTTTTCTTTTTCTTTTTCTTTTTCTTTTTCTTTTTCTTTTTCTTTTTCTTTTTCTTTTTCTTTTTCTTTTTCTTTTTCTTCTTTCTTTTCCTTTTTCTTCTTTCTTTTTCTATGCAGATCTTATCATCTTCTATTCATTTTAAATACTCCAACATGAAGTGCAACAGTTCATGGCTAAGCAAGTTTATAGCCTGTAGAGTATGGCACATGAGTATAACAAAATCTAAAGTCTTAGAATTCACTTTTTACTCTGCAGTTGCTGTCTGACAATCATTTTTCATTTGACTATGTGTTTTTTTGCATCTTTTATGAAAAAGAATTCCAAATTTGAGAGCACAATTAATTTGAATTAGCCTTACTGACTGGTTGTGATTTCACATATCCCCAGTTTTCAAGTATGTCAAATTAGGTATACCAGTTTACTCAAAGCAGTGGTTCCTTCTATATTGAAATAGTTTCTTGCCTCTCCTTATACATGTAGAACAAAACTGCATACATGTTTTTATAATAGGTGTTACAATTTTCTGATAACTGCGCTGTAGAAAAACATTTTGTGGCTGCTGTTTTATTTAGACAGTTGGATTTTTGTTTGTAGGTTTGAGGAGTCTTATGGAAGGACTGAGTGGGAGGGGATTGCTATGTCTCTTGTCTTGCTTGATCAATCAAGTGTTTCAACTTTCTGAAGCAATCTCTGGATGCTGAATCTCTTGTAACTGTTTTAACTATAACATATCTGCATTTGAGTGAAAGACAATGAAAGGAGTAACCTACTTTTAACCATCCTAACAAATACCAAAGATGGCAAGAAAAGCTGTATTCAGCCTGCTTAGGATTTTGTAGTATCTCTTCGTTTTCATAGCTTTAGACATGAAAATAACAATGAAAATTTTCTCTTGGCTATCACTAATATACTTGTTACTAATCTCCCTTGGAAATTCATGTTTCTTTCCATCAACCCGAGATGAAATTTAGACATCTCATTTTAGATCAGTAAAGATAATTAAGATGAATACAGTAATCTAGAGGCAGGGGAAAAGTGGGTGTCAAGGAATGACAGTAAAAAGTATCTCCATAGTTAAAGGTAGCCTGGTAGAACCAAAATTCTCTTTATGGAGTGTATGGGTAGAAGACTCTGGCAACTTATCCTGAGACATAATATTACTATCCTAAGAGGCTGCATGATGCAGCCAGGGCTCACAGAACAGTAACACAATGCATTTTCTGCCTTCTTAAAGCTGTTTGTCATTTTTCACACTGCTTCAGATAGAATTATTCTTCAAAAAAAACCATTACATTCTAAAATATTTCTCAGCTAAAAGCATCATCAAGTCTCTTTCATAACTTGTAAATGGAACAAAAACCAGTTAGAAACCGTGTTCTAGGTGCTGTAATGGGTGCTTACTGCTGCATTCACTGAATCCATCAGTGGCACTTCACAGACATCTAGCAGGCCTATTTGTTTCATAAATCATTGAAATGCGTGAAGACCTTTTGCTTAACCCAGAAATATTCTTTAAGTGTTTAACATCAATAATAATGAAAACTGGCATCACAACAACTTAAGCAATGTAAAATATGGCATTGTAGGGTTCAGCTTGACTTTCATTGAAGGATTTCTAAAAATAAGAGTACATCATCAACAGTGACAGCTTGCTTAGTGACTCAACACAGTGGGAAACCTATTGCTCTAGAGGACTATGTTCTGCCTCATTATTTAATACAGACATCACAACCATGCTGTTCTGTTTTCAGCTCCTAAATGCATGATGCAAAGGAACCCACACCTCACTACGTCTGCCCTACAGAGTGAGAATAATTCAGAGTTGTTAGATCTGCACTACTGAGAGTATACGATCAGCATATTAGTGCCAAGTTATATAATATATTGTGAGAGTTAGAAACATTTGATAGTCTTTCTGAAACCTCAGCTGCTGGAATCAAGATATTGTATGAAAACATCTGCTTCCATTTTCTAAGCATGCACACTTCTAGCACTCAGTATGTGAAGAAAAGCTCTAGCCCATGAACAAAATATACTCTGAAGCATGAACACAGAGACACACACAAATAATTGAAAATATAATTAAAAAACACTTTTAGTCACATTTTTGAAAGTTCAGCATTCACATTATTGCAACACTTTAATACATGAGGCCCATGAACAGGAAGAAAAATGAAGTGGAAGAGAAATGAAGTGGAAGAGAATGGAAGACAGTGGGGAAATAGGAGGAAGAAGATACAGAAGGCAGACAGACACCAGACAATGATCTGGGTCAAGTATTAGGGAGAAGAAAAGGCAGAAAAGGCCATGTGGAGAAAGAGCCAGGACTGCCAGTATATGTGGAAAAATACATGTGCATAAAGAGATCGCAAAAAAAATGATGGGCAAAAAGTGACCAGTTATACAGTAAAGCAAAGAGAATTTAGGACAGAAGACAGACAGTAAAAGGGTGGGAAACTTGGATTGTAAAATCAGATGACTGTGAGAACTGAGAGACAGCAAGACAAGGAAGGCATGGCTGGCATGGCTGGCATGGCTGGCATGGCTGAGTAGGGAACTACTGGTCAAACTATAGGAAAAGAAACAAAAGCAGAGGCAATGCAAACAGTGACAGGTAACCTGCAAAGAGTATAGAGATGAAGTTTGGTTTTGTAGGGATAGAGTGAGGGAGGCCAAAGCCAAGGCAAAGCTGGAACTCATTTTGGCAAGGGACACCAAGAATAACAAGAGTATGTGAGGTTGGAAGGGACCACAGTGGGTCATCTGGCCCAACCCTCCTGCTCAACCAGAGTCACTCTAGAACACATGTCACAGGATTGTGTCCAAGCATTCTTGAATATCTCCAGTGAGGGAGACTCCACACCCACTCTGGGCAATCTGTTCCAGTGCACAGTCACTTGCACGGTGAAGTTTTTCCTCATATTCACATAAAACTTCCTGTGCATCAGCTTCTGCCCAATGCTTCTTGTATTATTACATGGCATCACTGAGCAGAGCCTGGTTTCATCCTCTTGATTCTCTGTCTTTAGACACTTGTACATTATGAAATTCCCTCTCAGCTATCTCTTCTTGAGATTGAACAGGTCCAACTCTCTCAGCCTTTCCTTATAGGAGAGATGCTCCGGTCTCTCAATCATCTTAGTTGCCTTCCACTGGACCCGCTTCAGGAGCTCCGTGTCTCTCTTACTGGACACAGCATTTCAAATGTGACCTCACCAGGTCTGAGTAGAGGGGCAGGATCACTTCCCCTGCTTTACTGGCAGTGGTCTTCCTAATGGTCCCCAGAACATCATCAGTCTCTTGGCCACAAGGGCACTGCTGGCTCATGGACAGCTTGCTGTCCACCAGGACCCCCAGGTATTCTTCTGCAGAGCTGCTTTCCAGGCCCACAGCCTGTGCTGTTGCATGGGGTTATTCCTCCCTAGGTGCCAGAACATGCATTTGTCTTTCTTGAGTTTTAGAAGGTTCTTCCCTTCCCATCTCTCCAGCCTGTTCAGGTCCTTCTGAAGGGTTGCACAGCCCTCTGGAGTATTGGCCACTCCTCCCAGCTTTGTGTCATCAGTGATCTTGCTGGGGAGGCATCTGCCCCTTCATCCAAGTCACTGATGAACAAGTTAAACAATACTGGGGCCAGTATTGAGCCCTGGGGAGCACCAGTGGTGACAGGCCTCCAACTGAACTCTGTGCCACTGATTATAAGCCTCAAGTTCATCCAGTTCTCAATCCACCCCACTGCTGACTCATCCAGTCCATACTTCCTGAGTTTGCCCATGTGGATATTGTGAGAGACAGTGACGAAAGCCTTGCTTGAAGTCAAAGTGGACAATACTCACTGCTCTCCCCTCATCCACCCAGGTATTTGTTTCACTACAGAAGGCAGTCAGGTTGATGGTTGAGCATGATTTACCTTCATTGAATCCATACTGACTACTCCTGATCACTTCTTGTGATCCATGTGGATAGAGATGGCTTCCAGAATGAGGTGCTCCAACACTTTCCCATGGATTGAGGTGAGGATGATCGGCCAGTGGTTCCCTGGGTCCTCCTCCCTTGCCCTTTTTGAAGCCCAGGGTGACATTTGCCTTCTTCCAGCCTTCAGGCACCTCTCCTGATGGTCATGACCTTTCAGAAAGGACCATGAGCAGCCTAGCTGTGGTGCTCTCTAGTCTTTTTAGCATTCCTGGATGCATCCCATCAGAACCATTGGGCTTGTAGATGTCAGATTTACCTAGCTGTTCTCTAACCCAATCCTCCTTGACCAATGGAAAGCCTTCCTTCCAACATTCCTTTACCCTAGTCTCTTGGGTCACAGGTTCCCAAGGGCTGGTTCTGCCAGTGAATGCAAAGAAGATGTTCAGTAACTCTGCCTTGTCTGTGTCCTTTGTTACCAGGGTCCCCCTTCCATTCAGTAACAGGCCTCATTCTTCAATAGCAATCTCTCTTCCCACACCTCTCAAATGGATGGGGACTGGAGGAGCAAAATGCTTCCCAGGTTCATGATCAGCTGAGGAACCTGGATGTACATAAGTCTACAGGAGCCAATGAGATGCATCACAGAGGCCTGAAAGAATTGGCTGATGTAGTTGCCAAGCCACTCTACATGAGATTTGGGAAGTCACAGCAGTTAGGTGAAGATCCAGGTAACTGGGAAAAAGGGAAATATTGTACCCATCTCTCAAAAGGCTAGAATGGAGGACCCTGGGAATTAGCCTCATCTCTGTGCCTGGGAAGGTCATGGAACAGATCCTCCTAGAAGCTCTGCTAAGGCACATGGAGAACATGGAAGTGATTTGAGGCAGCCAGGATGGCTTCTCCAAGGGCAAGTTCTGCCTGATCAACCTTGTGGCCTTCTACAATGGCTTGATAGCAGTGACATGTAGGACAAAGGGCAAACTACATTGTGTTTTTAAACATGGATGTATTCATTAAAAAATTCCTAACCATAGAATTAATCTTAGAATCACAGAAGTTGTTTTCTGAAAGAAAAACTAAAGTGTGCTGAACTCATTTTTGTCTCAAATACCCAAAAAGTCCAGATACTTGGAGTACTGTTCTGTGTATCTGAGAGTAGTACGGAATATAAAACTGTAAGATAACCACAGCTATGATTTTGAACATCTTGAAAGAAAATTCTAAAAATAAACAATAGGAAAATATGAAAAGGTGATATTTAAACAATAAGTAGCTGTAGAATACACCACAGTTTCTTTTCTTTACAAAACACTGCCAGAATCTCTCCACTTAAGGATAGTTTAGCAAAACTATACTCACCTCATTGCAATTACTGTACATTGATGTATAGATGCTTATGCTGTGGCTAAAGCTGAAAAAACAACTGAAAATTACTATGCAGCATACACAACTAGCAGCAAAAATGAGGAAGGGTGATATATGGGAATATATGGGACCTTTGTTTGAAAAGACAGTAACATAAAACCTGGCAATCTCTTTGGGGTGTAAAATAAATTCCAATTAGGTAACCATAGGAAGTTTCCAAATTTTAATTGCAAGATATTCACTATTCTGCTAGTTATTTCTATGGGATGTAGCTAAATTGGCAACATTTGTAAGTTTTCTTCAAGCTTTTTTAGTGTCCTTGTAAGAAATATGAATTTGAATAACAGGAATAATCTATGTAAGTGGGAAAAAGAAAAAGACACTTCCAGAAAATATTTTATGTATAAGTAACTCTAAAAGCTTCAGAGGTGAATAGGCTATATCGCCCAGTGATCCTACTTCACAAGACATTATATCTTCTCCTGAACAACAGCACATTAGGCATGCTGCAAAAATAAGCAGAGATACAAAAACATGCACCACCAGAATTATTCATGTTGTTTGTCTCATAGTGCCTGCATCCACTTTCACACCCTTCCCTCTCAATTTCCTTACTTTGTTCTAGATTTTTTTGGTCTCCTCTCAGTTATCTATTCCTAGTATATCGACTTCGCAATCTTACCCATCTTTTTCTCACTTTATTTGAGAAGTTATTTGAAAAGAGGGCCATAACTGAACTTTCTATTGCAGAGACCTCCAAAAAAATATAAAAAACCATTTGTATATCGCTGCTCTGCACTGGGGTGATAAACACAATTATGGGGTCCAGAAGGAGCTCATCCCACCGAGCCTCTGTGAAAAGCAGTGAAGTGGTACTTCCCTAAAGACAGCCCACAGAAGGTGGCTTTGTACTCACTCTCAGAATTAGGAACACACACACAGACAGTTCTCCTGATGCTGCATGGAGTGCAGGACCCCTCCTGGCCCCTGCTGGGCCTCGGCTGAACCATCAACACTACAGCCTCCAAAACACAAGCATAAGACTTGGGTGGTTTTGCTTGACAAAAATGTGACTGCTCCAGTCCTACATCAATTAACAGAGGCTGTAAAAATAGGCAGGACTTAAAACCCCAAAGAAGTAAGTTTATAGCAGTTTATTTTCTCTTTTAAACTTATTTCACTGCTTTTCTTATTTGCCCAGAAAAAGAACTGGATGCACGTTAAACCACAAGAACATTTGACCACAGCATAAATTATACTTGACTAATGCCAGGTTAATGATGAACATGAGCAAAATATTTGTGATTGGCTGAAAAAAAATAAGATTGCATTGATGTTAATGTTGCATTAACCTTATAAAATAGCTGATTTGGGGAAGTTGAGTTTTTGAGTGATGAGTGCTTAAACTTTCACTTGAAATCCAATTTCATGCTAGGAGGTACTCTCTGAACTTATTATTCAGCTTAATTTTTTAAAATTAAGGTCCCTCAAGAAAGGATCTTAAGTCAAAGATCCTCTCAGGGATAAAAAGATAAAGGAATAACTTTGGAGAACAAAAGGCTGGGTGAAGGAAATAAACAATACACTTTTAATGCAGAGGGCCACTGCCAGCAGAGAATTACAGAGCTACATATTCCTGAGGGATATGGAACAGGAAGGGAGAAGAAAGGTGAACAGTGTCTGATGAACAGGATGAGCCAGTCACAGAGCTGACTTCAGCACTTCAAAAGTCAACATCTGGATATTGAAATGGAAGATTCAAATAAGAGCTATAAAATTGTAGGGAAAATGTGGAATTTCATATATATAAAACCATTATTAATACTGATGAGCAAGGATTCTAACCAGTCAATAAGAACATATTTTAATAGCCATTAGTTATTAAAAGTAACAGTTGACTATTAGGACATATTCCTGTACCACATTATAAATCTAGGAGTCAGTCTCATTTTAATTACCATGTACTATGTACTGTGTGTGTCCCCCCCCCCCCCCACTATTTACATAAGGATGAAAGATCAACAAATGTTCAAAGAAGCACAACAACAATAATTGCAGGTTTGCAATAGCTTCCATGGGAAGTGTGCTAAGTGGATAAGGACTCTTCAGAAAAGAGACAACTGAAGAAAGAAGTTGCAGAGGTCTTTCTTTAGTATTCTGAGTTACTGGGAGAAGCAGCAGAGCAACAGGGACCTCTCAATCTGTCACCATAAACATACTATAGAAAATATTATCTAGCTCTTCAATGCCTTCACATTGCAGAAGGTTCTCAGATGCCAGTGAACAAAATATCCAGCAGGAGGCAGAGGACTGTAACCCTTTACACTTGTCAACACTGACTCCACTGGAAAAAAAATAATAACTTAAAGGAGGCCTTCCAGTTAACAAGAAGTGAAAACAAAACAATCCTGCTTTGTTTATTTCAAACTCTGGATGTGAGTCTTCCCTCAAGATACATCTATTGAACTATGTGAGCATCTTTCACAAACACATAAAAGAATAGTAGCACACATAAGTGTTCAGCATTTAGATTTTCTTTTAGTACCTTATCTATTTACTTTTCTTCACTGTTAAAAAACAACTGTTCTTTTGCTTGGGGTAGAAAAAGATTAGCTATGACGTAAAACAACATTACCCCATTTGTGATATTACTCATTCTAGGTGTAAAAGAAATGTTTCTGCTCAGTGCAAACTCCATTGTTCAGTGTTTTTTCGATTCAGGTCAACTTGACTTGAGTCTACTCGATTGACCTCTACTCTCTGCTTTTTCCAGTGTTTATCTATTTAGCACTTGTGAGGCCACACCTGGACTACAGTTCACTCCTGAGCTCCACAGCTGAGAGCTCTCTGTAGCTCACTGAGCTAAAAAGAGTCCAGCAAAGAGCCACCAAGTGATGAAAGAACTGGAGCATTGTGCCTGAAAGTGAAGTCTAGGAGAACTGGGATTTATAACCCTAAAGAAGAGAAATACCTGAAGGGAGGGTGTTAAGAGGACTGAGCCAGGCTCTTCCTAGTAGTGCTCAGTGAGGTGATGGGCACAAACAGAAACACAGGAAACTTTTTCAGCACCTGACACAGGCTCAGAGATTTTGTGGAGTCTCCACCCTTGCATGGAGCCATCTGGACACAGTTCTGGGCAGCCTGCTCTAGCTGGCTGTGCTTGAGCATCAGGGTTGCACCAGGTGATCTCCAAAGGTCCCTGCCAACCCCAACCATTATGAACTCTGAGATTCAATTTTTGCATCTGTCATGTTTCTTACTGAACAAAGACTAATTAAAGAGTACAAGTGTGTGTGTGTACATGTATGTGTATATGAGTAAGCACACATACACATCTACATTTATTATGACCATGGAAAATTTTGCTTGGCTCCCAATTATAAATAGTGATGTTCTTGTCAGATGGGACAACACTCCTGATACTGATCCAACAGATTATTAGATTTTCAAGACATCTGCCTGTAACTAGATAACTATTTAATGATTATTCTCATGCCAATCTGAGTGATAATAATTACTATGTTGGTGTAAGATTATAAAGATAGAGGTTTGTGTAAATTATTTCTTTCCTAATAATTTCCAACAAATTACCTTTCTAGCCAAAAAGATATAATGAATTATTGATATTGATTTTTATAATATTTCCTTAATATTTAGTCCCATTATGAATTAATCTGAATTATTAATTGAAGCATTAAAAAATATATATGCATTATAGCAAGCAAGATGAAGGACTGGGTTTTTTTGATGCAAGCTCAGAAATCACCCTTTGCAAGAACAGGTACTGAGAGTGTCCTGGAAGAATTACTCTTTGGAATAGAAATAGCAAATTAATTTATCTTTTCACAATATGTTTTCTTGCCTTTCTCAGCATGAAATAAATGATAGATCTGAAGTGTTTTGCTCAAATAATCTTAGAAAGGAGGAAACAGTGTCTTTGGACTACAGCAGTTAAACAGACCAAGCAACGTGACCTCTGATTAGCAGCATCAATAAATATTTTTCCTTGGATATTTGAAATATATTCCCAGGCAGCAGAAGATTTGTTTAAAATCTCTCTAAGCTATGTTCAAGGGCTTTTGCTGCAGACAGATCTTCTAATTGCTCTTTACACAGCAAATCTCATGGCTAATGGCTACTTGTCTTCAAAAAGCTACATTCCTCTCAATATATTTTGTCGGTTTGAGAGGCTGAATTTGGGATACTGTCTCCAGGCGACCAATGCAGGAATGGGAGGACAACTAAACATTAAGACAGTGTGTTAACCTAGATAAAGAAATCCTAGAAATAGTGTAACAATAGTGCAACCGTGTACATATTCTCATTTTAATTTCCTTTAAGTCTATACACTTCAGCATAACAAGCCTAATAGCTATTAAAAGAGAACAGAAAATTTTCCAAACATGTGAAAGCATTTGTAGGAAAGTCATTATTGTTACCATTACTTTTGCTAAAACTCTACTGGGACCACAGTCTTTTTATTTTTTTATTAGCTCTCTACAAATAGGATGTGAATTCCAGCATATACACTAATCAATACTTTCTCCTTCAGTACACTGAGAAAATAAGGGATTCAGATGATATCTCCTTAAATGTCTTAAGAGAATGCCTATGCCATCTCATATGCCTTAAATGCTTATCTAAAAAAAAAAAAAGAAAAAAAAAGCAACCAAAGAATAACAAGAAGCTAAGCACATTCTCTCATTCTTTCCCCAAATATTCACTTGGCTTCATTGCACAATTGGCTATTTTCCATTCAAAGATGTTCTGAAAGAAAGCTTATTAACACTTAAGGTCAGCTCTAAAGCTATGATGAAACTCAACAATTCACTTTTTCAAAATGTGCAAAGCATTTTTAGCACTTTCAAAAAGTAACAAAGACAGTTGCTTTATTCTGTGCATCAGAAGCCTGATAAAAAGCCATTCATTTACTTCAGCAGGACTTAGATCAACTTTTCATCATTCATTAAAGCTCCTCTATTCTTTCATTAAACGTGGACCAAAGACTGGTTCTCTGTTCAGAAGAGAAAAATTTTGTATTGGTTTATGGTATGATACTCTACAATTACATTGCCTTTGCCTGTTTTTTAAGTGGTTGCATTTATATGATAGTTGATAAAATGTTTCTAAAAGACTCTGGCCTGAATGAAGCACTTAAGTAAAATGATCAGATCCACAAAAACTGTTTTTTAAACAGAGTTCCCAAGTACTGCAAGCTGCACAGTTCTGTCAAGGAAAGAATGTTCCGGTTGGCAGAATATTTTTGTTTCGTTTTTTTTTTTCTTGTCAACATGGCAAACAGGAAGTGCCATTTATTCTAACAGAATACTTACATCAAGATTTGCCCTTCTCACCCCCATAGTCAAGGGTTGTGCTTAGTGTGTAAAGGTATCTGAGGAGCCACAAGCTACACAGGTGTGGAAAACATAGTATCAAAGGAAGTGGGGACATGGATGCGGGATTGCAGCTTCAAAGCAGAAAGCTCATTAAAAAAAAATCTGGCCTGGTCTCATTGCTGTGTTTAGATAATAGTTTTGCATTAGCCACATTACAGAATACCATTTTCAGATCCCTCTCAGATTATCTCAGTTCAGAGATTTGAGATGTCAGAAATGGGGTAAGACCATTCTGAATGAATCATCTTGCTGCTGAAACATCAGGGGGTGATAAGACAGCTTGGAGAGTCAGCTAAGATGTATTTCAGAGAAAGCAAGGCATGACAGCAAGTATCTGCAACTATCCCTGCTGAACATTAGGAATATAATTTAACAAGAGAAAATTGGCTTTCCCAGCACAGATTGAAATAAGCAGATGAACAATGACTTTGCTTCCCACAAGACTTCAATTACTCAAACTTAAACAAAAACAAATTCACAAATGCAACTGGAAGAATAAGAGTCATAGTTCTAGTGCTGAATCAACTTAACAAATCTAGTGGTGTAACACCAATAGGGTAGCTGTTGTTCTAATAGCTATATTAAACCTCTGAGCATAATCAAAATGACTTTGATATTTCCATAAGGCAGAGTAAACTCAGACTGAGTACTATGCTTAAACCATTAACTGTATTGTTGCCTTCTTGATGATTAGTTTGTGTTTGGAGTAATTTACTATATTTTGCACTAGAAAAGGAGAAATTATGCATTAGGGAAGGAACATTTCTTCTTATTTGTCCCTTTTTGGAAATGGAGAAGTTTATCTGGCCCTTAACATAGTTTTCAAATTTTGTTGCTCTCCAAACCGGTTAAAGTTGCAAATTATCATCCCAGCATTGGGCAGGCTTAATTCTGTTCTAGAACAGATACATACAATCCTCAACTTAGTCAACTTCCAGGGCTTTCTCTATGTATACAAAGGGACAATTTAGTCCTCTTCAGCACCTTTTTGTGTCTCTTCATAGGAGTATTAATTTGTCCAATGATGCAAAAAAGTGAATAAATACATGTAAACAAATTAGTAATCTTGTGTCTTTCTTAGTTGGCCCTAAGGCAAGGCCCATATGTTTTAAGCAAGGTCCGTGTGAAGTGTTACATCTCCTAAGCATTTTTGAAGGCTACTTAACTCTCCATCAGCATCCCATAAGTGAATGCAGAACACATTATGCAGAGCATTAGCTGGGCACCTGACATGGGGGTGGTCTCAATCTGGAGTCTCATTTCCCAGACTAGCATAGGATGCAAGTGTCACAGAGGCAATGTGTTGAGCTCCCAGGAAAGCTGAGAGAAAGAAGGGACGTATGCCCTAAGTGATCCCTGCATGCAGAGAAGAAGCTGGATCTCTGGTGAGAAGGATGGCATGAGACAAAGACTAAAAAATGAAAGGATGTAAAGAGATGAATGACACAGGCGGTGAAGGATTTGGCAGGGTTCCAGCAAGGATTTAGGATATCTCAAAGGAGAGGGAAAGGGTGAAGAACAAGGGGGGGGGGGGGGAAGCAAGAGTTTGATTTATACCAACAAAAATAGGAAATTCAGCTAAAAGGCTGACAATCTGTTATCTGCTTATCACTCTGCATAGATATTTCAGTGGTATCGGGCAGTAGAGAGTGTCAAATTCTGTTCATGCTGTTACACCCACACACAGCTCAGTAGGTTAAGACTGGCGTGTTCTAGCTTAATTGTGCCTGAGTCAGTCCAAGCACGTACTTTTGCAAGGTACTTTTTTCTTTACAGTTTTCTTTTCTTATTTTTATTAGCAGGATCAAAAAGGACACATACAAGAGAAGACAAAACCACAAACTTTGTAGGATTTCATCAGGTCCAAATTAAACTGTTAGTGTGTTCCCATCAACAGACTATTCAACGGCACTTGAATGCCAAGCTCTTTCCAGGGCTTTACACTCTCACAAGGTGCTGACTTCCTCTGGCGGAATTTGCTGATCCGTGTTTCATAACAGAGGAGCAGCATCCACTGTACTTACCCTTACTGCCAAATAACACTTGTGCTCAGGAGCCATTAGTGGAACACAGTATGGCTTTTCACATGACAAATACCACCGATGGAATGCTAGCCTGCATTTCAAATATAACAATACAGCTCTGTTACCATGGCATAGTTACACACTGTGTCAAATAGCAGCCTCCTGTTTATGTCCACACTTTGGCTGAGTAGCCACCAAGTTCAGAAGGAAGGCAGTGTTCAGTAGCAAAAAATAAAGGTGTTAATTCTTCAGGTCCAAAGTGTACCTGTAAATGGGAAGTGGGAAGAGAGAGTGGGAAGGAGGAGGTATGAACTCTTTACATCTATACAGGAATTTAAAAGCCCTCACTCCTTTTTTACCCAATGATTTCCATCAAGGAAAAAAAAATATGCAAGTTCCATATCTCTTTTACTTTATTCCAGAAGTTTTGAGATACAAGCAAATAGGAGAAAAAATAATCACATCTGAGGTTTTCTTAAACAGAGAAAAAACTAATGTCTTTTTTCATACTGTAAATTCACCTGGTGCACCTGGTGAACAATAAAGAATTAAAACATTTGTTTTATTTCAGTTTGCCGGTTGTACCTGTTCTTTCTACAAATACAGAAATGGATGTATCTGGGGTAGAAAAAGTATGTGTTACACACTCCCATTACAGGAAAACACCATATATAGTTTATTTGACAAACTACACTGCATTAAAAGGGAAGGTGTCTGCTGCAAGGCCAGGGATAGGCTCAGGCTGCTGATCTATGCCTTTGAGATACACTAATGACAAAAGGAGTTTGCAGGAGCCTCTATTAGAAGGAAAGTAGTTCAAATAAAGGAGCACTACCTGAACCTTCCTCAGACACAAGGCGTCTGAACCTACCTTGGCTGATGAGCAATCAGATGGAATTCAAGGATGTTTCAGTACTGATGAAAAATCTTTCTTTTCCTAAATATCTTCTTAATCTCTCCATAACTTCAGTTGAGGAGTTTATTATTAGTCTACCAGTACTAGCAAATACTTCTCATACACACTTTCTGTTACAGAGAATTCATTTTACAATAGAAAATATTCTGTTTCTTTCAGAAGTCATCCTGCAGATTTACAAGTTTCTCACCTAAAGAACAAATAAATTTTCCCTTAGACTAACATAGCTGAAAGAAGTATTCTCAAGGGTTAATTTTAACTAGTGACTCAAATTTGCCTAAACTGCCTTTACAGTTAATGAGTAGAAAACTACTCCCCTAGAGAGCTAATTCAGGCTTAGAGAGCCTGTCTCCCTTTGTGGTCCTGGAGGGGATCTGAAGAGACTGGGCAGTGTTAATCTTTCAGAGTGGTCCTTTCAATGCAGCACCTGAAAGGGCTTGTGGTTGTTCAAGGAACAATTGGGAATGAGAGAAATATTAATTAAATTTTTTCTCAAATATACATTTTACGTAATAAAATAACAGTATATTAGCTACGTACAAAAACAAAGCAAAATGGGGAAGGAAAATGTGCCCATTTAGGTTAGATTCCTGTTTTCAAAAGGTCGCATATTTTTTAATTTATGAAACAATCTAAACACAAGCCAAGCAGAGTTTGTGGTACAACTTTTTCAGGATTTCAAAATAACTTTGTGTTAATTGATACCAGCTGCTGTATGAAAGAAACAATCCCATGTACCAGAAGAATTTGATATACGGATGGAAAAAGAACAATAATGCCTAAAATGTTTTCCAAACATCATGTTGAAAATTTTTTTCTTGAGGTTCTGGAATGAAAAGTAGGAAGTGTAAAATCTGAGAAAACTGAAACATCCAGACACAGAGAAGATCCAGAAGACCAGCCAGTGTCATCTGTGTTATCCTGAGCAGCAAAATGACATCCCAGTAACCTTCAAATTTTCTGAAGAAACAAAATCACATGAAAGCTTTTGGACAGTGACTAGGCAACCAACCTAACCAAGAACAAACAGAGTTCCACAGAGGGCTTTTGTGCTGGCCTCTGATCCACCAGTAATGAATCAAGTCTTTTTTACAAAGCTTATTTTCCACTGTTGACCTCTGTCTCTTTCCCTCTGCCCTGTTTCAGGGAAGCACAAAGAGGAGGTGTGACATCCCCTTCCTAAACACAGGGGATTGTCTTCCTCCACCTGTGCTACCCTCTGCCTTCCACCAGATGAAGAGGAATCTTCAGCATGTGCTGAGTTCACCACTTATTACACATTTAGAGAGCAATCTCTTTCCCAAAGCCCTAGTGCTCTATTTACAAGGGAAGTAACAGGGACACCTGGGAGAGACAATGGTGCCAGTTATTTAGTGAAGAGTTGTTCAGATGCTAAAACACCACTGCAGACCATTGCATGGGTGGCTGACATTTACTTGAGTTTCTGGACAGTGAATTCACAGTTTGTGAACAGATTGATCAGTTTCTGTTTGTTAATATGCCTAATCCTTGCATGTTCCCAGTTTCTATGCTTCAGTACCTCGGTGTACAGGAAAACAGAATTACTTTGCATGAATGCTCTAATCTCCAGATCCAGAGTGTAACAGGACCACAGAAATTCTACCTTGTTGCAAGCATCATTTACTGGACCAGCAGTTTATTTCACCTGAAGAGAATTCAAAATGTTATCCCTAAAAGATTGATCTTTGCTTGAACAGAATTAAAATCAAGCAGCAACTTGTTTCCACACATTTAAAATAACAAGCATATTAAGTTAATTTCTTGTTTAAGAATGTCTTCTGGGATCAAATTTAAATCACCCCTTTTTATAATGACAGAGATCTATTTACAGGCAAATGTCAGTAAGAGGAAGAAGCATTTCAACATGTTTAAAAACCTATTCAAGAAGTTTTCACAGAGAAGCGCAAGCAACCATAAACAAGAGGAGCTGTAGCTGGATGCCATTATAGGATCTGAAAAGATTATTCCTTAAAAAACATGACCATAATATGATTATTTTTCCATGGATTGGATACAGCGTTTGGCACTATATCTTTTCCAAAGATGTAGTTAACTTTCTCGGATTTTATAATAATGACATATGACACAATGTCCTCTGGGATTAATCACAAGTATTTTTAAAAGATGAGGCTTCGTTATATCTTTGTTCTTTATATCTTGGCTTTTGTTAGCGCATTTTAATTAGTATCTGGTATCTGCAATAAACAGTAAACATAAAGAGCTTTGCAAAAATGTATTAGACTGTTTGTTTTCACACTCTAATGCATATTTGCACAATTTTACCATGAAAAAAGGAAAACATGCTAAGCTCTTGGGCTCTATCCCAAATGTCCTGGAATAGAATCCGGAAATTACTAAGAATGAAACCAAACCACATCATATTTCAGTAATTAACCTAAGAAAAGAGGGCACACTGTCTATGTGAAAGATAGTTTTGTGGGAGGCATTTGTGAAGAAAAGAAGCTTCTAGAAGAGACATGCAAGCAAATATTCAGAATTTGATTTAATTTTCTTCTACCAGGTAAAAACTTGATAAATGCACTGAGGTTAAAAACTTTGTTTTTTCCTTCACAACACTGCAGAAAATATTTATCATTTATTTCTCATTGCAGAAACAAAATGTGTCTAAAAGAAATTGAGCATAAAAATACTGCCTGAAATTCAGTACAGTACCATTTATTTTACTAGTTACACAGATGTCAAAAATACAAAAGAACAAATTTGGGAATCTGCAGAATAAGTGAATTTATAGTGGATATAAAAAACAGATGCTGACAACAAACAGCCTTGGATACAGGGGACCGGATAAACGGACTTCATTATAATCACATGTATACTGATTTGAAGAAAGTTTTGGGGATTAATATTGCTTTTGTAATGCACTATAACAACATATTAAAAAAAAAAAAAACACTCAGAACTGAAAATGCCATTTGTCAAAGACAGATGTACTTTCATTTCAAAGTATTCCTATCAAACTCTATCAGAAAACTTGAAAGGTTTAAAATGTGGCTCTTGTGAACAATTGGTATTGATATGACACCTTGATAGTATTTGAACGTGACACAAAAGTCATAAAAGTATATAAGCAATTGTAAGGTGTAAAATGATTTTTTTCCCACCAAAGCTAGGCTTTAATGTGTTTCCAAATAAAACACAAGATTAAGTAATTTATTTTGTCATATGATTTATTTATGGGCTGAAACACTGTAAACAACAGATAAAAGATACAGACTCAGATGTCAAAGTAAAAGATGAAAATCATTACATTTTATTAGCAGAAGATATATAAAAATGCCAAAATGAACTGTAAAGAGAGGGAAAGTGTTATGCTCAGAGGTCCTTCAGCAGAGTTGCATTTGTTTTTCCCACCTCCCCTAAAGGGGAATAATAGCTCTGAATTTAATTAAAAATCTATTTTTTAAGATTAAAGTAATGAAAAAGTTAAAAGACTGGATCACAAAGAAGAGTAACTGTGAGGATCTCAGGGAATATGAACTGATGAACTCCCTTATATTTTATTTTCTCTCAACTATTTGTGGGAGGATCACTAGTGTTGCATAGGAATTGTTAGTCCTGGATAAAAGCAAGGATTTTATAAACCAATAAATTTTTCATTAGTTTTACATAAATTTTAGTAGCAATAGTTTAATTCCAGTCAAATTATTTCAATCAGATGAGTTGCGGCTGAATGAAACATAATACATTATATTAACTGGGGCATTTAGAAACCTGGTTCCTAACCGTGCTGCAATGCTTGAGGCATTGTTTGCCATACATTTTTTCTTAACATGTAAAATAAAAATAAAACAGAAGAGATAATGAGAATGAAACGAAAAAGGAATTTCAAAAACTTCTAACCATTGAGAGAATAGGAAGACCAAAGCTGACTGTTTAGATACTTGTAAGTTTTTTTAGCATATTTAAATGTCCAGAATTTTTCTGGTCCTCATAGAAATTAGTCAAAACTGTTATGAAGTGATTTCTCATCCTTCAGCTTCACCTGTCCTTTTCCTCAGGCAGCATACTCCAAGAAAAGCCTGGAAGAAATAACCATGTTGCATTTGATCTTAAAATTTCTGAACCCGAACTTAGAAAAGCCAAAGGGATGCATCCTTGCAAGTACACTGACGGCACACATGACAACTCAGAGCAGCTCAGACAGGGAAAGAGAATTTCTCAGGTCATTCACAGCCACTGATGGCCTGTAGGTCAAGATCAATCTCTTCTTCATCCAGGTATCTGGTAACATACTATGAAACTAAACATAAAGTAGTCTTATGCAAAGCAGGCACAGAATCTAGTCGCATTTAAGCTAAAAGTTTTCAGGCCAGCTTCATCTGGAGCATGTTCTGCAAGTGCAATGCAAAGATGACAAAAGCTTGAGAAACCATGGCTGGGGGCATTCCTGAAAGAAGCACTAGCACACTTCTTTCTTGCAAAGTGCTGTTGGTTGTAAACATCTGCTGCTCCTTGCCCATCCACACAACTTGGCCAGGCTCAAGGAGGTGAGGATAAGGTCATGAGAAAAGAATCAGTATTAATCTTCAAAGAACAGTTTCTTTTCAGGGGGTGCATTCCAATATTTACAGGTCAATGCTGGTTGACTCCTACCAGAACTATGTACTCATTATTAAAATTTTGATAGTACTCATACATTAACCTTCCCCTGCTTCCCATTTTGTTTCTGTCAAAATCATGAAATGGCACCCAAAAGTCTGTGCATAGAGTTTTCCAGTGCCAAATAAACCAAGCATATCTTTTTATGCTGTATGGTTTATAATTTTCTTGATCCTGACTTCAATGGAAATGCTGTGTGTGGAAGGATGACAAGATTGGGCCCTGAGGCAAGAGCTCTGTAGGAATGTTATTGTTGGAATTTTAAGAAACAACATCTCTTAATTGGGCCAAACCCAGGCCATCTTCCTCATGCCAGTAATCAGTGCAACTACTCCCATGAGTAAAGAGAAAAGCTGAAAATTATTACGGTTTACTTGAAAAGAGCCTATCTTTTGGGGAGTCTTTCACTGTTGTCTACATACAGTTGTACTAATGCCATCTAGTTGGCAGTGGGAGGTGGTTTCCTAGCTCATTAATCCCATGATACAGATAAATGGATTAGTCTGATCTTCCATTTCTAGTGAATATTTTGCCCTGTTCATAAATAAGCAGAAAATTTGCTACCTGTGTTCCAGCAAGGTCAAGAAAATATGTGGTTCCATACTGCCAAAATAGGAAACTTGAAACACTTGCTAGCTGATGCTGAACACATATCACACTAACCATTGCTTATTTTCATGAGTAATAAAGTCACCATTCATAAAATTCAAATTTATGTACCTATTCAGAGAATTTCAACTTTGCTCTTTAGACACTACAGCTCATAGGTCAACTTGACCATTCTCAAAGAAATGTTTTTGCCAGACTGCTTGAAGACCTTATTAAAGCTCCCAGTAACTTAATATGATTTCTTGCAATTAAGCAACATGTTTTGGACACAAAAGGAACACTGTTACCATTCCTCATACGTGGAGCACTCTGTATTGATAACTTTAAAAGGAAGCTGAATGGAATGAGATGGGGAAGAAGACAGAAGGATAAAAATAACAATAAGAACACAAAGCTGTAACAAATTCTAACACTTTATTGCTTGATGTACCCTGAGAAGCTTGGAAGTACAAATGTTTTCCCTATGAATTTTGTCCTCTGTTTGCCAAACATTTTAATTTGTTGTTTTTCTAGTACAGAAGAAGCCAGCATGGTTTTGCCTTTTCCTTGCATTTCTGTTGGTGTGTTAAATTCACACTATTATATTTGTAAAGGTGTCAGCAGCAATGTGCACAGCTCTGGAAACACAGTTGCATACTAGAAAATTGCCATGTAGTCCACCTATTGCTTTTGCTTTGTATGAAAGGCCTGTTGCTTGTTAATTACACACCACAGAGCATGGAACAGAGGGAAGCTGGGCAGACAGTGAACACGCTAAGCCACACTGTCCCTCGTGGCATAAATAGGGGGAGAATGAAAAAATGTACCAAAATCTCTTCTAAAATAGAGTAGCACAAGCTCCACCCAATAGCCCCATCAGCTCTCAGTGAGTTTGTTCTGTGAAAAGAAATCAATTGGTGTTGCAGTGACTGAGGAAGCTGCAGTCTTGGAATGGGAGCCTTTACCTCCATGCAGTAAAAGCAAGGGCACTTCTGCCTTCCAGACACCCAATATACAGCCATTTGCTTGTGAGCACATTTTGTGAAGGGACAAACTCTGCACACCAGACGTACTGGTTTATTGAGCTGCATCTCAGAATGGAGGAAAACTTTCACAAACAACTCAGTAAGCCAAAACAAGCAGATTGTGGCTCAGCTCTGAAGATCCCTCAGTTAAGCCCTGCGACAACCTGACTGTGAGACAGCAAACGGATGTACAATGGGGGGTTTCTTCTTCTGCAAATGAAGCAGGAGCTACTATTCAAACATGGTGAACATGCATAACTGAAAAGAAGCCACAATGGTTAAACAATGGCTAAATGGGAAAAGAGACACTGCCTGGAGAGGAAAGGCTCATGGGCAGCTGGCTAGTAGCTTTCAACAAGTAAGGGAGATCCACACAAGCAAATTAGCTTTCCCCTCTCTCTCCACTTACTGAACTCTAAGCATTTCAGTGGATGCTATGATTTTTTTAGGTTATTCTACCTCTCATGGAGCTCAATCTCAAGTTTTAAGGAAATTGCAGAGGGAAACATTCTGAGTGTAAAAAAGTAAAATGCAGACTTGCTGCACAAGCTACAAAACCATGAAAAGATTTTTTTAATACGACCATCAGAGACAGTAGCTAAGAAAAAGAAAGCATATACATAGGAGACATATTACTGATTATGAGAACAATAAATCACAGACACAGTGCACCAGCACTTAACAGCTGAAGACAGTCTATGGAATAACACCTAGCCACAATAACAGGCGGGAATAAATGTACTTTCAAGTATGGAAAAATCTACCCAGTATATGCTGTGCTTTCTCCAGGGTAGTCACCCTACACTGTCATCACAAATGGGTGTGCTTGCAGATGCAGTAATGGCAGTGAACATTTAATTGTCATCTCTGTCACTGTTAATTCCTTTTTTTTTACACATATTATTACTTTGCATTGATTCTAGACAAAGAAGAAAGCAGAAGGACCTTGACTTTCAAAACTTTACAGGAGGCTGTACCTATACTTCCTCACAGAGAGCTGGAACCAGATTTCCCCAAAGTAATTAAAATGCTTTACATTTCTTTTTGTGACTTTGTCCAAAGCATGTAGAAACCTGTACATACCACCTCTCAACAGGCACAAGCACCTGATTGTAATTTTGTGGCCTTTTTCTTTATCTTGTATTTTTTATCTTCCCTCTTATTTTCACTCCAACATAGAGTATTCCTGTACCACAAGCAGAGCTCTTAGGCAGCATGTAATAATACAGCTGAATAATACAACTGCAGAAGCTGATAGTAGTTTATTAATTTGTGCAGAGTTTAGTTTCCTTTAACTCATGACTATTTTCTAAATTCCTGTATGCATTATAGTCTGTATAAAATTCCAGAGAAAGGAGCCTTAAATACTGCACAAAGCACAGAAGGACTAGAAACCCTACCAGATCACAAAGCAGCCCCACACAGCTCTGTACCACTACAGCAAAAATACCCATAAAGGTTCTTCTCCTTCTCTGTCAGTGATGGCTATTGGAAAGGAGAGGATGACACGCTTATTCCAGAAATTTCAAAACAATATCCAAGAACCAAGCAGCTCTCTGTGGAAAGATACCTGCATCATATCATTATAACTGCTATCCTCCAGGCACAAAGACACTGTTGAAAAGCAGCAAACATCAGAAAAAAACCCAACAAACAAACAAACCAACCAAAAAAAAAAAATCCACAAAAGCAAAAAAAAAAAAAAAAACAAACCCTAAAAAACAAACCCAAAAGACAAGAAAGCTTGAAGCAGATTGGAAAAACTTCCTTAGTTGCTCTAAGAAACAGCAGTTCAATCAAATCAATGACAATGAAAGAAGTGGGGTTTTTCAAATTAACATTTAAGGTAAGTCATTTTATCAGACCAATAGCCTTTTAACTGATGTTTATTTTTCCACCAGATTACACAAGACAGGCTGATTAAAACAAACACTTTGTTAGTTTACCTTTAAATGTGAAACTTACGTCAGAATGACCAAGTCCTATACTACAAAGCAGCCTTTGAAATGAATAATGCCTTAATCCTTGAGTGGCTATATTTTATCATACACAGCTTATTTGTCCATGTTCATCTCACTCTGCTTTGATATTTGTAACAATATGGATTCTTACTATGAACCTAACTTTGCCATCAAAAGAGTAAGAGAACAAAGTTTCTATACTAATAATTCAAACAGCAAATCTTTGGTAAAAATACCAAATGAAATGAGAAAATATGATATAGCTTACAGTTCACCTTAGCTAAATTTTACAGAGGTGCTTTATATGGAGAGAGAAGGATTTAACTCATCTGCAACTGATTATAAGTGCATTCATTGCTCAAATCTATTTTATACAGTGGGGTAGATTCTCATTTCCTTTATAGAAAACATATATAAACAGACAAGCACAATATTTGTTCTAAAAACAGAGAAAATTCCAGTTATAAAGCCCTTCATTTGGAGATACAGTGAAGAACTCCAATTATCTCAGGAGGGTGTTGTTATCATGAGACCAAAGCCTCATGGCTTCAGTGTGCTTTCAGAAATACTGTACTTCTGAAAGAGTACTTCTGCTTGCATTTCAATATAAAAAAGGTGACAGCTTGTTCTATGCATGTGTAATAGTAAATCAGCAAGAAACATTAATTAAGTTTATCTGAAAGTTGTTGAATAGAAGGTTGGTACTTTATAGTTAAAAAAATTAATGAAATAAATTAAGACTCAAATTTATAAACACAAAGATAAGCAGCTTTATTTTCTGAACTTTTGAGTAGCTCTACTGACCCAATGAAGCAAGTTCATATGCCTTTTCTCTGGAAAATCAGTCTTGCATGAGACAGCATTTTTTCAGGGAAAAAACCTGTTTGGGAGTAAATTCAGAATTAAAGTGCATGGATCCTTTTCATCTGGTCACATACCAGTGAAATAATAGAGATAATTCAAACAGACGAGAATAAAAGTGGTTGGCATTGGAGATTCAATACTCTATTACTTAAGGATAAAGAATTTCTAATAGCCATTAAAAGGAAAATCAAGGAATATATAAATTTTAATTTGGTCTCTGCATCATATCATAGTGCACTGAAGGCTTTCAAAGTAATTTTTAGAAGGTGGATTTTAGGTGTATGTCATGAAATTAGGAAATGCCAAAGGCAAGAATAATTTGAGCTATTAGCAAAGATAACAATAAAAAATTAGAACATCAAAAATCCCATAGTAAAAAGCTTATGTAGAATTGCTACAGATTAAGGCACTATTGAATAATATTGCTGTTAAAGAAGCCAATTATTTTTATAGACCAAATAAATTTTTCTATGATAATTCATATAAAACTGGTAAATGGTTAACTGCCTTAATAAAAGGGGAAGAGAAATCTCAACATAACAGCAATTTATACAAAACAAGGGGTGATAATGAACAAGAAGAATTAGGTATGTGATATCTCCAGGGCACGTTATAAGACTACATAAATCTGAAACTTCTGAAGATTATATCCAAAATTAGGGACTGAAAATGAAGAAATTGAATGTTATCTATCTTTTCTTTAACACAGGAAAAAAGAGGTTGGCTATGGTTCAAAACACATTGGGAAGTCAGACCTCAGTGACACCAGGCAAAGATGGTTCTCCATCAGATTTTTTTAATGCTATATTTTAAGTACTTGGGCTCTTTAAGCCACAGATCTTCTAATTTTCCTTTGAATGAAGCTAAATAGCCCCTATCACATTACTGAAATAATTTCTATTTTGAAACAGAAAACAAGGTCTTTGGCATTGTTCATTTGCAAGCCCTTTTTTTCTCATTTTTGACAATATCAATAAAAAAGACTCCTATCACAGACCAATTACATGGTATTTAACATTAGCAGTATTTCTGCCCAAAATATTTTCTGCTCCCCTAACTGGTAGCTGCAGTAGCTATTGAATGACTGTATGACCAACAAAACTGGGAAGGGTTGTATAGATTTGTTTGAAACAGTGTCTTGAAAAGGCAGTTCTTGAGACCAAAACCTCACTTTGAATTGAGTCTTCAAACTCAACCTTTGTTTCAAATAAACATTTATCAGATGAGATAGCCTCCTCAGAGCTCTCACAAAGAATTTGTCCTTATTTATGAGTAAAACCCCTTCTGCTGAATTTAGCAGTTGATCCTACAGTGACCTCAGTAAGTGAAGATTCACTTTTATTCGTATCTTCTTTGCCGGATACTACAGGCAAAGATGGGTTGGTCCTACAAAGACTAACTTCATTTGGTTATTTTCATATTGTTCTGACTCAATCTGTTTAGTTAGAAAGAAGAGACTTGGTGAATAAGCTGTTTGTTCCCTTAGCATTTGCTGATCAGAAACAGTGACATTACAGGAATACCCATGTTCAGGTGCTTCCTTTTAACTCACCTAACTCTCACTCATGATACTTTAAAAATTTTTGCTCCAGCTTGTATAAAGATTTATGATGAGAACAGGACATTTGGTCTTTGCATGACTCTTGATCTCATACATAACTCACTCCAGTTGACCCATCTTCTTTTGCTTAGGATGAAATTGATAGGCAAGCAGAATCAAGCACATTGTATGAATTTAAAACCTTTGAGATCTTTCTTTTTCTTTCTATTTTCCTTGAAAAAACATTGTGCCTGGGGAAGTCAAAAGCAATAGTGTTCAATATTAGGATAGGAACACACATTGGAGGTGGATTGTAACTAAAAGGTGTATATTTTCACTTGTCTAGCCAAAAAAATACCTTTCTGTGGTCTTTGAACTATCTGGTGTTGATTGCTAATGTGTACAGATTGATACTTGTATTTTTTGCAAGAGACTGAGTGTCCTTTCTATGTTTGGTTGGTTCCTGTTGTTTTGTTTTATTTTGGTTTTTTTTTTCTGTTCTGTTTATGGTTTGGTTTGGTTTGGGTTGGGTTTTTTTGTGTAGACTTGGTAAACATAGGGAAAGGGATTACAGGAGGTCATAGATGACATTACCAGTTCTTTATCCAGGTCTCAGTCCCTCCTGAAGAAAACCTGCCCTTCCATGGCAGAATGGTTTACGAAGTTTGGTTTCCAACTCTTGCTGCGGGGATTGTTGCATCTCATTGGACAGTTGGCACAACAGTAGGTACCCTCAAGATTTATGATAATTTAGCACCATGGGGACTCTACTAACTGCTCATAAGACTGCAGTTGGAATTATTGGATTTCAGTAACAGTTACAGACTTGGCCTTTAATTTAATTTCCAGTGTGCTGTTTTATTTCTGCCTCATCCAGCATGGTGTCAGCAATGCAGGATCAGGCCCTTCAACATTGCTTACTGACTGCTAATAAAACTCAATGCAGAAATCATGAATTTGAAGTCAGTGTTTAACTAAGGGCACAAGACAATTTTTCTTAGTGAGAGACATTTTAAAAATGCTTAATGGCTTGATTTCTTGTGATCTCAAGAAAATTTTCATTTTAAATGGTTTCAGTGGACAAGTGAATTCAGAAAGGAATAGCAGAACAAAAAATAGACTTGTCTTCTTTATGCTTTTATAAAAAACCAAACATACTAGATTTTTTTTAAAGAAAATCATGTGTGTATGCACTCAGGGAATATGTTTCAATTACCTGGGCATCTTTTTATAGTACAAATTTATGATCCATAAAATTTGGAAGGTTTTGTGATGATGGGAAAGTGACTGACAATGTTACATGAGTGAAGAGATGAGCTACCTGAAGGCTGAGAAAAGAATGTGTTTTTTCCACAAGGACTGTGCACACCAATATTTTTTTATGAAAGAATTCTGCCATACTGAAGTATGAGGAATCTACACCAACCTGGTATTTTGGGCACAGAGAAGAGAAGGAAAATAATTAAAGGAAAGACAAAGCATGCAATTTGAAAGAGAAGTTGTCCTTCATTTGCTTAGCCGATTCCTGATTTTAGAGGACAAAATGATAGTGGAAAACCATTTTCCTTTCCCCAAGCCCCCATGAGACCAAATATAAAATTGGAGGACTGGTTTTAGGTTTGTTCTCATCAGTATTGATCAAAACCATAGCTTAAATAACTCTCAAGACAAAATATACCATTGCTGAAGTTTCAGCATTCTCCTTGTTCAGAGATGGTTCTAGAGATCAAGTGTTTCCATGACCAAAATTGCAGAGAACTCCTAGAAAATTAATAGATAATTAATTTTCCTAAAAAATCCAGAAGCTCTCTTTCTTTTTCTGTTCTTCACTGCAGAACTTTAGAAAACCTCAGACATCCACCCTTGTAAATAGTGAAAAAAAAGAAATAACAAAAATTAATTGTGTTTAGAATTCTAGATCTTGAAGAGGTTTTTATACATTAGATTTGGTAAAGATACTAGCACTTCAATTCACTACTTCAGAATTGTTACCATTCAGAGCCAAGGCAAAAATGAGTACAATCAGGTTTCTATTCTCCAGTCTATTCCTTGTTTGTGTCCTGCCCCCCACATGTGTAGACAAGTGCTGTTAAGATTTTCTGTGTAGTTTCACTCCTGCAGAAACTACCTAAGATCAACAGGAAATACAAAAAGCTGTTGAAAAAGAGTAGAAGTATAGAGAAGAATTTTGGTAATTGTCTTCAGTTGCCTTCACACTGGCAAGGTGAATTTTTTTAACTGTCTTCTTTGGCTGATTTAAACACTACAAATGTTTACTCAGAGAGGAATAGGGCCAGTCGCCTCAGTTCACTCTGAGGGAAAAAAAGAATTACAGAGAGGACAGAAATAAGACAATCTTCCCCTGGCAGCATAGCATAAAGTGTTCTAGAGGAAACAGTTGCTTCATCCCTTCCCAATCTCTCACTGGTTATTACACTGAAATGCACCCCAGACAATCACTATCATAATGAGGTTAACGGATATGATAAATTCAGCAGAAGCGTTCTTTGTTTTTGATTGACTTTGTAGCTGTGAACTAAAAAATGAATTCATCCTTCCCACACTTTATGATTGACAAATATTTTTTAGGGCTAATCTGAATATTCATTGACACATTTAAAGCTTTAGTGAAATCCTTGAATAAAAACTGTGGCAATAAAAAGTAATAGTCTTTTGAAAACACCTCAGAGAGGGAGTTCCTTCTTTTTCTAGGACACCCCTCTGGTGAAGAAGCATGCTGCTACATCAGATCACCAGAGAAGAAGAGAATGTGCTCAAGCACAGAGGATCCTGTGTACATTTTGCAGAGCTAGAGGGCAATTACTCTACTGTTGCTTGGCCCACACAAAAACTGTATCAGGAAAACCCCAAAATTTAAACCACATTTTCAATGCTATAAGACAGAAAAAGAGTGCCATAAACAATTGGTACTATTCAGTGTATGATATTTCACTCATTTCATACTGTCAGTGTCCCTTTTAAGAGCCATAAAAATCTTAACAGTTGTGCTGCTGTAGGGCTTACACTTAATTGTTGCAAAAAACAAGTGGGAGTCAGTGTAATGAAAGACGTGCTCCTGCCCTAAAACTCCTTCAGGCACTAAATTAGAGTTCTCCAAAATAGGGCAAGGATTAGAACTACCTTTTCTACTTACCAGGGGAACAATCATTTTCAGCATGCATAAAAGTCAGTGTGCATTTTTTCACCTGTCCACAGGGATATTTTTTTATTAAATAAATTCTGGAAATATAAAGATCAAAGTGAAAATGAACACTCCCTTTAACTTTTTTTTTCCTGTAACTTTCCTTCTAACTTCTATCTATACTGTACCTGCATACAAGCAATAGTTTCACAGCCCATTATTCTGTTCAATGCAAGCTGAGGGAATCTTCTGGATCAAGAACTGAACAGCTGGGAACACCCTTAATTATGTTCTAGGCTAGTGAAACGACAGTATAAAATAATTATTGGCACAGCACATTAATGTTTAAGAACAACAGCTTCAAGGTTTGGGGTTAATTTTAGAAAAAAAATATTCTAAAGTTGTATGTGGGAAAGGACTGAGGAAAAAACATAGCTGTAGAGAAAGAAAAAATTTACTGAAGCACTTGGTCAGCAGAACCAAGAATAAAAAAGCTGACTGAGGTAAAGTTAATTGAAAGCCAAGCTTTCAATTTGCTACTCAGTTTTTGGAGATCAGGTACTACTGACTCTCACCCACCCATCCAGCCTTCAGTGCAGCTTCCTTTCTCCTCCATCTTCCTGCTTTGCTTCTTTCTCCAATTCAGTAGGTTCAGCCCCTGTCCTTTACCAAGTGTCAGCAGCTAGAGAGGACACCTGTCTCACTGCAGAAGAAGGCTGAGATCAGAGAGAGCCATGAAGCTCTACAGGGAGTGGGGGCAGCAGGAGACATCTACCAGAACCACATGGTCCTTGTCACAATCAAACTGCTTTGCAGTATTTTCAAATAAACGGGCAAAAAAGACAATTCTTAAAAATGGCCCTTTGAGTGAGCATCACTGGTTACCAAGCACTGAGCACATATTATTATAAGGGGTAAATCATCAAGGGCCTTTTAATCATAGGTGATTTTTTAATTTTATTTTATTTTATTTTTTTTTTTATTTAAATGTGGCTGTGACAGCCTCATGAATGTGTATCTTACCAGGGCTGGAAAGCAGTCAGGTTGCAGGCACTTTCAACAGGGTAAAGTAAAATAGATTAGCCACATAGCAAGTTTCAAGTTTTAAATATCAAAATTGAATTGCACAACTTGAATACAAAAAGACTAACCTTTTTCAACAATATTTTTATTTAAAGAATTGTCACTTTCAGCAGAGGAACAGATTTTGCTTAAATTAAAAAAAAAAAAAAACAAACAAAATTTTTCCCAAACTTATCATTTCTAAGTAAAGATAGAACCATCTGCCCACTTACACCAGCTGGGTGTCTGGCCATGAATGTCTGATATTTCATGCCAAATTGAGTAGTTATCAATGGTTTATTATTTATTTATTTATTTATTTGCCTACTTACTAAAAAATTCTCTCCACACTCAGTTAATTTGCATAGCTGCAATTCCATGTTTTCCTCCTCATTTAATTTTTAATGCACCTGAAGAATATGGTTGCTGTGCTGACCCCCAACTCGAAGTCTAATGAAGTCTCACTACTTCCAGCAGAACTCTAAACAAATGCTACCCTGGAAATCAGACTGTAGCTTTCAAAAGAACACAAATGTTCATTTATCAAAATAATCATATCAACTGCTATTTGAGTGCTTTATTTATATATCATATGTAAGTGGCTAATCAGAAGTAATAGCTGATTATTAAATACAAATGGTTTCTTATTTACATAAATAAGGCTTGTCTTACTTCTTTTGCCAGCTTTGGGTTCCCTGCTAGCCATCACAGACTGTATTGGCAGCCACAGTACCTTCACTGGTCTTGCCAATTTAAGTGGAAATAAATCTGATCTTTATTTTTAAATTGCAATTTAATATTGCTGAAATACACAAGACTGATTTGAAAATTTGGGTTTTTATTCTGATTTTTTTCTCAGACCAGCCTATCTTACACAGCTTGGAGTTTCATGGCTTAGTTCCGTTGCCATGTTTACAGACTGATACTTGATCTCATTGCTGCTGTTCCTCAGCACACTGATGGTACACAGTCAACGGAATTGTAAAAATTGGAAGATTTCATCCCTTGCCAATGCAGAATTTTTATTTATATAGATTGGGGTCTACTTTAATTTTGACTCATTTGGGGACTTCATTCAATACACCAAGGGTTTGCCTAAACAGGGACACTCAGGAAAGTTAATCCAAAGTAATTAAAACAGTGAATTTAAAGTGGATTAGTTAAACCACATTAAACCCCAGTCCACACTGGGGTTTAATATGGTTTAACTAATCCACTTTAAATTCATACCTTTAGTTAATTTGGATTAATTTTCCTGAGTGTCTCTGTTTAGACAAGCCCTAAAGTCCCAATCCTGTAAACAATTTATGCACACAAGTATTTGTATGTGATGCACTTAATTAGCCTCGATTCAGGAAAGCACTTAAGCTCTGCTGAAATCAATGGAACTTAAGTGCCAATGGATGGTTTTGCCTGAATTGGGACTAAAGGTACCACATGCAAAAATGTTGCCCTTGTCACTCATATTCACAGGAATCATGGTTTATTTTTGGATGTTCCTAGAAAGGACTTTTTCTGATATCCAGTTCATTTTCTTTTTGCCCTTCTCCATTAAATCTGTGTATAGCCTTGCTCTGCTCTATCCAGTTTCTCCATCTCTTGGTGTGCTGGCCCAACAGCTACATGGTACACCACGTTATGCTGACATGATTCTGTGCTGGTGCACTGTGTGCTATAAAATCAGGTTGGTCTCTTGACATGTTTCAGAGGAAGTCTCACCCACATCAAATTTTAATTGAGGTAGTCTGGAGTACATGATTCCTTTTATTCTTTCCAACAGTAGTTCATCTGTCTTTTTTGCTCTAGCTCACTCAGTTTTCCTTGATTCCTTTAAACTTTCCAGAACACATTAAGTCATGCCTCTTTGTCAAACTTACATGACGCATTTCATCATGTTTGACATAACTGTCAGTATGTTAAGCTATGCATTTTACTGAGAAAGCAGGAGATGTTTGGCTCTCTACTGGAAGAAGACACAGTATGTTGTAGCAGGTATTTGGGATGTGTAATTAGTAATAGGAGAATTATACTAAATTGTATCACTTGACATACAGGTTCACAAAGAGCTTAAATAAGTTCCACTAAACCCAAGGTTTTTAAAATTACTTAAGACTCATTTGAGTTATGGAGTAAATGTCTATAGCCAAATCTTACTATAATAAGAGGAATAATGCAGTTACTTTTTCACACAAGAAGACTCAGGTGGAGAATAAAAAAGACAGAACAAAACTTGTAATTAATTATTCTCGTTATGACTGATAAATGCTTTTAAATAATGTACAAAAGCAGAATTTAAGAGTGATTAAGTGAAGAGTTACAACGGAAACGTCAAGCTGACAATGGTGTCAAGCAGATCTTACTAGAAGAAAATACATCAAGTTTAAAACCAATATAACTTTATTCTTATTGGCTATGTACAGAATACATTTCATTTTAGGGTCTAAAAATGACAGAAGTACTCCACAAATATTTCCCACTTTCTCTATGGGAATTCAGTGGATAGAGGAGTGCAGTTTAATTTGACTCATGGGAGAATCTGCAGTCATAAAAACTTCCTTGAGATTTTCTTAAGATTCCTGAGATTTCAAAATTTTCTGGATTACAGATCAAATATGAAATCCAAACAAGATGCTATAAAAATTTGAAATACAACTAATGTATGTATATAAATACACACAATACAACTAATATTGTGTGCATATATTTGTATACGCACACAATCATTCACACATACTTCAATAAAAATGCTTTGTATGTAATTCCCATAAATGTATATTTAAAATCTGTGGGAATTTTTATATTGTTTGTGTGAGTTAACTAATGGCAAAAGGAAAAAAAAATTTGCTTTATATTTTATTCAATTGGCAAATCTATATAATGCTTTTTCAAACTATATGAAATCATCCTAACTAGTTCATATGCATGTAATGGCTTTATTCTATAGTTGATAATGAAGCTGGGCTACTCTCTTTCCTCCAAAGGACAGGAAACTAAAATGCTAGCAAGCAACATAGGCATTTTTTGCTACGTATACTGCTTACACATGAGATGTACGTATAAAACATAGCTTGATTACAGACCGGACTACTTAAGTGAAGAACCCCACTGAAAACATAATTAAATATAAACAAAGATTCTTCATAATTGCAACATACAGCCAAGTAAAATTTTTAAAATATTTATAACCTCAAGAATATATCAGTCAACACATAATACAAGAAACATTATTTTCTTCACCTATACAAAGTTTACATACCTCTACTTGTGACTCTGCAGTAAGATCTATTGTGAACATAAACTAAGTAGATTGACGTCAACCCTCCATAATCTTGAAAATACAGAAATTAGTAATATTTGGAATTTATTTTTCTCTTTTCTGGTGCATGAGTAGAAGGGATTAATTTCTTCACAATGTTTTAATTTAGGGGTGGAACCTCCATTCTTGCTTAAAATGGCATTCTAAGTGTTATGATTAGCCTAACAATTGATTGCCAATGAAACAAGAATAACTACTTTTGGCAGATTCTGCTGTTGTTTTTCCTGCTGGCTTTTGTTCCAGCTTTTATTTTCCATGGGAAAATTTTCATATTGAGAATACTGAGAGGGCCCAAATCTTTTAAGACATCCCCTAAGCACACACACATAGATATCCTATGCTCATATAATTATTCCAGCAGTTATTTAGACAACTTGCAATTGCCTGACTTGAGCACTCAGTGGGAATATGTGCCAAAGGCAGGTGCACACTTCCCTTTTTTAAACAGCAGCACAAATCTGCAGGCTTATAAAGAAAAGGTCTTGATACTTTCAATATGAACTTTACCTAATGAGCCCTGTCTATACACTCCTATCTTCAACACATATTGTGCTATATAATTCTTCATATTGCCATTTCATCTGCCAAACACACACTACTTTTGCACATTTTTTTACCTCAAATGCATTGTACTGCAAAACAGAAAATAGGAATTTCTATGAATTTATAGTGGACAGGTCACTGTGATACATACAGGCTGACTGTAGATGGCTGTATTATTTCTAAACCAAATGCTATGCCCTGTGTTGAACAAAATTGTATTTTCATCGCTGAGTTGTTCAAGTTATTCAAAACATGGTATTACTAGAAAAAAATTACATGCTTGACTGCTTGGCTTTTTTAATATCAAGATCTGCTCTAACACAAAATAAATGTAAGGAGAGACAAATAGAAAATCTTCATTGCAAATAGAAAATGAAAGTATGTGTTTGAAATTAATGAATATACGGACATGCAAGGAAATTCTCATGTCTTCATTTGTTTTTTGTCCTGAGCTTTTTAATTTTAAATCTACCAACAATTTAACTTTAAATGGCTCTTTCGACTTTAAACAATCTGATGTAGCAAAAAATGTAAATGTATGGCTGTAAAACACTATCATCAGCAGGCCGGAACCTACTTTGGTCTCTCTTTTCTTAATCAAACATCTGGGAATCAAAAACATCTGTAGACTGACATGGAGCTAAGATTTCCTCTCTAAGTGTCTTTGGCAAAACCACATAGATAGGCTGATTATCTTGGCCTGAAATCACCCAAAAAGCTGAAAAGTTCCTTCCTGGGAATCAAGGGAATTGTAAGAAGTATCTTCAGAGATTAGACACCATACATTCATCATTCAGTTGTTATTAAACTTAAAAAATTTATGCCCATTTCATTTCATTGGATCGATCATCTTTATTCGTATGTTACCGTGAAGTATGTTCTAACAGTCAAACATGCCAGTTTTAGGCCTATTTTTCCAAGACTCTGTTTCAAATAATATTTCTGCTTCAGCTACATCTGTAATGTACTATGTCTCCAGTGTCCCTTTTTTGTCTTGTACTGGTGATTCCAAAGAAAAGTCTGGATACCCAGTGCATCATCACACGTAACGAGAAACTGCAAAACGGTCACAAGGAGCAACCTAAGTCACAAGGTTACAAGGTGCTTCACGTCACCTTCATGCGCTTGCATAAATGCACCCCTTGCATGCTGTTTTTGCAAGAAAAATGAACTCTTCAATGCTTGGGACTCCTCTGTTCACGTCCCTTCATGACTTTAATGAAGGGCTGATGCCAAGCAAGGGGCACGTTTACCGATTTTCCAAGCCTTAAGTAAGAGATCTCTGTGACTGATCTCAATCGTGTGCCAGCGATCCAAGGGTGCCTTGGGAACCGACGGGACTATCCCAGCGAGCTGCTGCCGGCTCGCAGGGCCGTGCCCAGTGACCGCGCTGCTGGGGCCGAGAGGCGCCCCGGCGGCCAGCTCCCATCTCCGGCCGCCGCGAGCTCAGCCGAGCACTGGACTCCTTCCACCAGGATGATTCCCAAGCGGTCTGAACCCGGCCATCCGCTCCCAAGGAGCGATGGTACCGACCCACTTTCAATTACCTTCATTTTAAGTCCCTTCCCTCCCACTCCTCACCACGCACTGCGCGACTGGTGCACTCTACGCACGCTTTATGTAAACACAAACAGATCGGGCTTCCTAAAGAGGCCGAAAGGCCCCGAAGAGAAGCAAACCCTCCCGTCTCCGACCAACCCTGCCGCCCTTCTGCTGCTGCCTAGCGCGGTGGCGAGAAGCCGCGAGGGCAGCCCCATGCTCGCCCTTCCCCTTCCAGCAGCGCCCCGCAGCCCCGACGGCACAGGCAGCTGGGAGCCGGCACCGGGAGCTCGGAGCAGGGACAGGGAGCAGGCGCCGGGCGGCCGCGGGCTCGGGCGCCTGCGCGGCGGGAGCGGGGCGGTGCCACCGCGAGTCCCCGCGGGCGGGCAGGGAACCCTTCTCCTTCCCTTCCCTTCCCCGGGTCTCCCCCACCGCCTCCCCCTGCCCCGCGTCCCTCGCAGGGCGTCGGGCCGGCACGGGGGTCTGTGCGCCGCGCCGAGCCGCAGGGAGGGAGGGCGGGAGGGGAGGAAGGAGGGAGGCGGGGAGGGAGAGAGAGAGAGAGGCTGAGCCAGATCTTCATGCCACTGCAGGCAGCAGCAGCAGCAGGTAAAACCAGCTCCAGAGCATCTGCTCCCCTTCACCCGCTTGCCCCCCTCCCCGCCGGCCGCCCCGCAGCCGCAGTGCGCCGCCCCGAGCCCCGGACCCCGCCGAGCCCCTTTCCCGGCCGTCAGTGGCGGCAGCGGGGCCGGGGGGGCGCCGAGGCCTGCGCGCCCCGCGCCGCCGCCGCTGCTCGGCCTCTCCCGCCCTCCTCCCGCGGGGTCCCGCCGGGAGCGGCGGCGGCCCGGGGCGTGCCGAGGGCAGGTGATCCCCGGCAGGGAGCTGTGCAACCTCGCTGCCGGGAGGTGAGAGCAGAGAGGGAGGAGGAGGCGGCAGATTTGTCACAAGGTTTCCCCCTCTGGTTTGGTTTGTTGGCTTTTTTTTTTTTTTTTTAATTGTTGTTGGTGATTCCGATGGCTGAAGAGGGAAGTTGAAGGTCTTCATGGTTATTTTAATTTTTTTTTCCCTCCAGGCCTTCAAAAAAGAATTTTTAGAAATAGCTTGTGTTCCCTTCAATTTTCCTGCCCCAGAGCGTATCTACCTCCCTGCTCTCACCTACCTGACTCAGTCTGTGCTAGCTGTTCATTGCCATCAGTGGTAGATGTTTAACCATCACACGTGTTTTTCTTTGGGACACAGCAGTTCAAGTGTTGTACAAGTTTGCATTTCTGTGTATGGACTGCAATTAACACATTTTAGCTGTTTGAGAGTTTCATACAGTGAAATTGCTGTACTGTACCCATCAGTAGTTCAGTTTAGCTACATGCCCTGTGGTATTACACATCCTGGAGGCTTTATGGTTTGCTTTTAAGAAACAGTTGTTCCGTCATGCTGGCATAGCATCGCTTTGGTGGTATGCTCATGAAAGAGGTATACATGTGAAAGAATCATGTACAAAATGTACTGGGGTGGCACTTGGGAAAAAAGAATACACGTCTAGCTCTGTGACTCCGCTCTATGGTATCCATTCCCTGCTTGACTCTCAGTAATCCTGGTTACCGTCCCTTACAACGCTCTGAAACTTGGTTAAAAAGCACCACATATGTCTCTACAGACTAAAGAAACTTCATTGAAGTTGTACTATGTCAGTTTTGTTACTGGTCACACATTAGTTCAGCTATTTACTGATAATACTTACTCTGTGGAAACTAAAGATTCCAAAATACATTCCAGTTATATGTGGGCTGATTGTTGTTATTGAAAATATTTTTAAGAATTTGAGGTTCATGAAATATTCAGTTGAACTAGTCCTAGATCCTATCTCTCTCTAAATCATCATCCACTGTTACAGTTGCAACTCAGAGGTTGAAATACTGTAAGATCTGAAACTGGGCAATAAGAAAATTACATTGTTTGTGGGTGATAATGGATTCTATTTTTGAAACCAGTCCTTTTTTTTCGTTTTGTTTGTGTAGTAGCTGTAAATGGTGGGTTAACACAATTGTGATTACCAGTTGTCAGACTTTTTTTTTTTTTTTTTACTGACAGACGTGGCCCATGTTTAACCTAAATGCTGTACCCATAAGGGTCATATGGATGTATATAAATAGTGGCGATTGCTGAAGTTGTTAAAATTAATAATGTGTTGAAATCAAAGTTCAGACTGTCAGATAAACAAACAGAGCCTATTCCAAATAAACTGGTGAATTTCAAAACTTTTTTTTGTATATTTTCGTACTTGAAATTGACAACTTTGCTATTGAGCCAGCAACTGGAGCTGTATGGGCTGCAACCTACGTGGTAAATTTCAGTGCCTAGCAAAGTATGAGAACATGAGCAATTGCTGGATGTGTTATGTGCATACTGGAAAGATGGTGCATTTTTCCCCCCTTAGATTTTATGATGGCTTCATAATTTAGGTACTACAGATATGGTAAATTTCTGTGAAAACTAAACATTAGAAAAGATAGTAATGGCATCCTTTTGTCAGTGAGATGAAAGCAAGAGGCTGTTTTTCAGCTTTTTGGATGAAAAGGTGACTAAGTAAGGCTTCTACTGGTAGCTTTGGTCAATGATTAATTAAACTGATGAGATTCTTACATGTTTTACTTCATTTTGCCTTCTTGTAAATCTGAGAAAAGCCAGAAACTTGATGTTTAAAAACAGTTTTTCTTTTTAAGCTGCAGTATTAGCAAACCTTACTAGCCACACAAAATTGGTTCAGAGGTTTTCTGACCGGTTTGCTGCCTGTGAAAAGGGCAGTTACCTTTGAGAAATATAAGTGAATACATTCCTCTCACATTTTTCCTTCTTTACATAACCATGCTGGCTTTACTTGAACATTCTGCTTTTCTCTTTTGTTTGCACTTGAATCTTTTAGACTTTGTTACCTTGTACTGATGTGCAAGAAAAATGTGATTTCGTGGAAATGTGTTATACATTCCCTGCCTCCCTATGATTTGTGCTAATGTAGAGATCATCTTTGCTGTCTCCAGGTTATTGTTGCTATTACAACTTCATTTTTCACTGGGGAATGGCTGTGCAAAGAACTGGTTTACACTTTGCCCTGAAAGGAATTCTGTTGATGAAGTCTTAGAAAGTTTACTTCATGCTCCATCCTTAGGAGTTTTATCTTTAAGTGTTAGGTATGCTGCTGTAATTGACAACAGCTGTTGCTGAGAATTGTGGAGGATAGACAGTTTCTAAGATAATCAGTTCCTAGTCCATTGGAGGCTTTGTTGATTAGCACGTGTAAGAGCATTTTGGATCAGGAGCCAGTGATGTCTGCTGAGTGCAAATGTGGTGTCTTATCTAAACTGTTTGACTTAGGCTGTGCACTGCTCTGAAGCAAATAAGCTGTAGGTTTTGTGTGCTTTTTCTTCTGGCCCAGGAAAGGGCCCAAAGCAGTTAAGTCTGTAGTCTATAAAAACACACATCGTTGGGTGATCTGTGCTTTTCAGAGGAGGAGGAGGAGGAGAACTGTTAAATATGATAGGAGTTGCTTGACTGTGTTTGGTTGTTACGTTGGTGAGGCTTGAACTCTGGTTTTGACCTCCAAAAGGTATAGCTAGTACCATTTCCAGCTTTTAGGAAGGTTGTTACTGTGGTGTTTGTTTTATTTAAGAATGTTTTTTATCACTTAACCAAGTGACATTATTTTTCTGATGTTGCAACTTCTGTGATCAACTACTTTCACAAAAAGGACTTAAAAATAATGTAGTTTGAGGTCCCCCATTATAATCTAGTAATTCTTGCTCTTTTTAATGACATTAAATAGAAAAAAAAGCATGGTTTCTCTGAATCGTACCTGAATCCATGTGTGACAGTCCTTGTGGAAAAACAGTTTACCATATTTGTAACTGTGACAGCAAGAGCTGAGCTGTAGCAGTTAGTCAAACTACATCCAGACCTTGGAGATGAACATTGAACATTAGCATTTATCTTGCATAAAAGTTGATGAGTTACCAAACAGAATAGAAATGAGTATTCTGCCTCTGTTAATGTTAGATGTAGATTTCCCAAAAGCACTGACTTGTAACATGACCCGAAATCTCTTTGGAATTAGTTTGAGGATACTAGGAAGAGTCAGGTGTTACTGATGCTGAATTGAATACAGCAGAAATGAGACAGTACCATGGTGTTCTATTTAAAAACCCCCAACATTATCCTTCTGTACTATTTAATTTGGAAGGTTTTCTGTTCTGCTAATGGGCTGGCAAATCGTTATTTTAGGTTTATTAAAGACCATTACTACCATGCTACTAATTAATCTAGTTGTGTATGTGAAAAGTTCATGTGCTTTCTGGAGTTGACTTGCATTAAGTACTGCATCTATCTTAATGCAAGTGCATTTCACCTTAAATGTATTACAGCATCAGTTCTTGTCTCAATGGGTTTGATTTCTGAACTTCTGGTGGGCTAAGCTTTTTCTTTTTTTTTTTTTTTAAGTGTATCGAGATACTGAGAATCTACCATCTACTTTTCTGGATGACTTGTTTCAGTGATTCATCTTTGCCACTATTTAAAAATAAGGCATGCAATTATTGTTTGAATACATTTGAATGCATCTGTCTTTCCTTAGTTCTTGTTATCTCATCTGAATTCTCTATCATATCAGACTGCCTTAAACTTGATTCGTCCCTTTGACACTGTGCTTTCACTCTTCTGTATGGTGGCAGTCCCCTAGCATTTAAAGACACATACAGATTTTAAAATACGTAGTTTTTAAAGAGCATCAACAGATCAAAGATTTGCTGGGCAGACTACTCTAGGACTCTGAGATAAGTTTAACAAGTATGTTGATTTAAAATGTTTTTCTCACAATGTTTTTTAACATCTGATCTGGAACATCTGCTTAACAAATGAGTTGGAAGGAAAATCAATATAATGTGATACAATTATACCATTTTGAATCTTTCCAACTATAGAATGAAAGTATTTATTGACTATTTTTGATCTGTCCTAACAGTTTTTAACACTTGTGCCACCTCTGTCTAGTTATGGGCCTCTGTTATTGTTGAGGTGGTGTTTGTTACCAACACCCTTTGTGGTGTCATGGGTGGATGTTTTGTGTCTCTCTACAGTCTGCAACAATAGTTTATACTGATGGTGATGTAGCCTCCCATGTTCTACGTTGTTGAACCTGCTTATTTGTTTTAATTTGCTTTTTAAATTTTTTTTTTTTTTTTTTTGGTTGAGGTTTTGAGAAACTAGGCTGAGCTGTAGCCAAAATTGTACAAGATTCTCCCTTTGGCTAGCTGTAGAATTGCCTGACCAAAGATAAAAGCCATTACAGATGTTTCTGTTTTCCTGTTTTTTTAAGATTTTTCTTTCCGATTAATTTTGTTTATAACACTTTTTTATTTCTGAAAGATTGAAAACTCAGGAATATGAGCATTGTTGTGTGTTACATGCTTATATAAAACTCGGTAATCTCTATTTGGCTGTGTATTTTGATCATGATCAGTAATTATTAGGCTGTGTCCAGTGTCTACTCCAGTGATTTACTCATTGTAGATATTATAATGGAATATATGATAATTCCTTTAATTATGGTGGGTGCTGTTAGAAAATTGTTGCTAATAGTTTTTAAAAACTGATGTTTTTACTGTTGACAGCTTAAGATCCTGAGATATTAGATTTCAGTATTAAAGACTTCAGTTTGACCTTTTTCTTTCAGCACATTAAAAATAGGGCTTACCAAAAGAAAAAAATCCTACTGTTCTCTAGTTTGAGCTGGTGGTCTGTAACAGTCCTCTATTATCACCACCTCCTGAGTGAGCTGGTGTATTTAACTCTTAGGCCAACATACAGTCAGGATCCTTTGGTTCTGAATTATCAGGTAATGAATGTCTGAATGATGTTTCTTGAAACCTAGATTGTGCCTGCTTCATAATTAATGTTGTTTTCATGTAGTCTCTGGGTTTTACACAAGTGGGCCTTTGGCCTTTTCTTTTTTGTGTTGGGTGTGCATGTGTGTGTGGTTGTGTGGTGCACATGGAGAATAGACTTGAATTTAGGAAAGGGATGGAAATTTTTGGAAGTTTTAAAGAATATTTCCGGAACTGTAGAAGTAAATTTTTGGCATTTAGACTTCACTGTAATGTTAGTGTAAGAATTGTACTTGCTGTCAGATTAATTTTCATCCAGGCCATTGTTTTGTGACTTAGTGGCCAACAGCAGATGTTTTAAATGAAGTTACTTCATTTAAAAGTTACTGAAGTTACTTCCCAATTGTGGATTAACTACCATACCATGGAGCTTCTCAAATTCTTGTCAGTTTATAAGAGTTTACAATGCTGACCGTGAGTTTTGTTAGACATAATAATTTTCTTGTTGATAGTTAATTTTATATAGGTGGATGTTTTCAATATCCATGGTAATATGTAGTTATTTTACAAATTTTACTATGCTGTGTTTATAATCTACCTCCCCAGTGTCATGCTCAGCACTCTTTCCTCAATTCTTAAAGAGTAGCTTAATGCTCAGTCATTACTTGAGGAGGTGATAATAATTTCTTATCTGCTATGCTTTAGATGTGTCAACAAGCAGTTTGATTTGCCAGCATGCTGGCCACTTAGTTATATTCTGTAGCTTCATTTATTTCACATAGCGTTGATGAAGATGATTATATTCTGGATCCTGATATTTTCCATTAACAGTGGTGGATGTGACCAGTGGCTCCTACATCCAGTATTATGTGGATAAGCACACTCTTTCCTCAACCCTTTTTTTTTCCTACCTGTCATTCTTCAAAGTAATTAAACATTTATATCTGGTGAAAGATCTGTCTATATTTTACTGATTGAAGTCTGACAAGCTGCAGTGTAGTTATATTTTCAGACCTTCCCCGACAGATTCTCTTTCAAAATTAATATTATTCTCTTTAAAAGTTACTAGTTTTTTTATCATCTCTGCTTTAAAAGTTTTTGTAAGTGTTCCCACTGACCTTTCCCATGTAAGTTGGACCTCTTTTAAAACTAGAGACTTTCAAGCCTTAGGTGGTATGTTTCATGTTTATTTCGTTATCATACTTATATCAGCATGCTTGCTTGCAGTATAAAACTAAATAAGAGGATCCAGTGTAAAGTTGATACTTTGATTTCTTGTACCTTGTTATTAACTAAAGTTTATCTGGGTTATTCATGATTAATGTTTAGTACTTTTGTAGAGCCTTTCATCTATAAATGAAAATAGCATAAATATATTTCAGTGAGAGGAAAGTGACTTAGTCAAGGCCAAACAACAACTCAAAGGAAAAGGTTCAGTAAACTCAGATTTTATACTATCTTGTCACTGCTAATACAGGAGTGCATTGTAAAATATTTAATAAATCTGAAATTTTAAATGCATTGGTTAAATAGGAGAATTTAAACATGTTAAATAGTAAGTGATGTAAAAAAAGTTTGATAAGTAGAATGAAAGAGTAAACATAATAGAGAACCTGCTATATCTACTCTGAGCAAGATATAACTCTGACCTCAGCAAGTTCAGAGGAGGACCACAAAGATGACACAGAGAGCTGGAGCACCTCTGCTGTGAAGACAGGCTGAGAGAGCTGGGGCTGTTCTGCCTGGAGAGGAGAGCACACCAGGGAAGCCTTACAGCAGCTTTCCAGGACCCAAAGGGGGCCTGCAAGAAAGGTGGAGAGGGATTTTTTTACAAGGGCATTCATTGAATGGGACAAGGGGTGATGGCTTCAGACTGCAATAGGGTAGCTTTAGATCAGGTGTTAGGAAGAAATTCTCTACTGTGAGGGTAGTGAGGCACTGGAGCAGGTTGTCTGGAGGACTTGTGGATGTTCCCTGCATGGATGTGTTCCACATCAGGCTGGGTGGGGCCCTGAGCAGCCTGGTGTAGGGAAAGGTGTCCATGCTCTGGGCTGGAGGGATTGGAACGAGATGATCTTTAAGATCCCTTCCGACTCAAACCAGTTCTGGGTTTCTGTGATACAAGGAGAACAGATCTAATGCTTATGGCACAAATGGAAGTAAACATTTAATACACTTGTCTTAATGTATATCTGATAAGATACTTGATGATTGTGCTGGGAATGATAATGGCATTATTAATTTCTTTAGTGAGACAAGTGGCTCTCTGCTGATATTCATGTTTGTTTTGTATGCCCTGCTTCCTATAAAACTTACCTATGCTCTCAGAGCAGTGACTTGGGCACCTGCTGAATATACAGCCTCTTACTTTTGTCGGCACCACATACTTAAAAATCTGTGGGAGCCTTGCATGATTTTTGGTTATTCATGAGACAGTAGCATAGTGTTTCTCCTCCTTTGGGCCTGACTTATTTTGAATTCACATCACTTACACTAAAGCCTATGATGCTAATAAATACACATATTTTGGGGAGAAGTTAATAAATACAAATATGTAACTGGGCAATTCTTATACATATCTATATAGTTTGGTTTGGTTTTTTCAGACTAAACCTAGTGCTGCTTTTGACAATACCTTTTAAAGTTCATTATACCCCATAACTTTTATGTACAATGTGTTTAGCAGTCTAGGCTAATGGAACAAAGATTTGAACTCCTTTGAGCTGTAGATTTTCATTGTAGATTCACATCTGTATGTAAAACTTGCACTGGTTGTTTCTGCCAGTTTCCATGCTTCATGAAAATATGTAGCAGATAATTTTGAAGTTATTCTTTTATTTTCAAGTCTGCAAAAATCTGGATACCTCTAAATTTAATTTTTGTGACTGATTGAAACAACAGTGAGTGAGTGCAAGCAGAGGAAAGTGCAACAGGCAGGATGTTGCTGACTTCCTGTAATAAGAGGAAATTCATGTCCCAGTCAGTGGAAAGGTTTCTTCCAAATATGAGTGGAATATGTGCATTGTGCATAAAACACATTTAAAGCATTCAGTCAGAAGTTGGTGCCTTGAGAAATAAAACGAAAGGAATCAAAAAACCATAATTTTAGATTGTTGAAGTGTCTGCATTACAGTTAGGACTTGGTGATTTTTTTTTTGCGAGTGTACCTTTCAAAGGAAGCAGGTAGTGAGAATTAAATGAGACCGTTTTATGAATGAGGGTAAATTTCACCTTTTGTTTGTGAATTTGCTTCACAATTTTCTGGAGAGACATATCACTGTGAAATGCCCTTTGAAATTTTATGTTGGTACTTGGTGTACTACTTTGAGTAAGTTTGTTTCAGGAAGTTCTCTTTTCAAACTAAAAATTCTTTCCTATATAGATTTGTAAAAAAAACTGTAAGGCAGTATAAATACTGTATGCGTTGTCCCTTTCTCACAAGATTACCTTCTGTAATCAGGATCAATTTCACTTAGTAGAAGGGTATTTTGATTTTTGGATTTGTGCTATAGTCCCAACTTTTACTCATTATACTTCCCATGAGTCTTGATTTGCAGATTGCTTGATTTAGGTGCGAGATGATAGTTTAGGCTCCACTGCAAGTCAGGGAATTGGAAAGTGATTTTAAGGGACAGATGGAATGAGATATGTCTAAGATAGGCTGTGCCTGCTGCGTTTTCAGCTGATTGCCAGTTGCTTGTGGTCACTTTCCTACTACACATTTTTCAGAAATGTATGTGAACACAAGCAGCCTGCTGATTGCTTTTGCTTCCTGCCTTTGACCACTGAAGTTGATGGCTCATTTGACACACCTTCAAGATAGAGTTTCAAACTTCAGTCTGCAGAGATGGAAAAGCTGCCCAGTCTTTTGTCTCTTAAAATTTTTATCTTGAGCCTTAAGTATATTCTTTGGGGTGAAGTGTGGGGAATTAAGTATCTGAGAAGAAATGAAGCATGTATTAGACAGATACTAGTTAATGTTTATTCTTAATAGCTATAGATGATGTCAGGCATCTATTTGGTGCAGTCATGCTTTCTTACCCACAAATTCAGAATCGGTTTATTACAAGGTTCAGTCCTTACAAAACTGAGTGGGGAGGAGCAAAGGACAGCAGCTACTGTCACTGAACATAGAGCTCCACTTTGACATTTTGCACAGCTGGGATGGATTGAGGTACTTGTACAAAATGTCCAAGTGGCACTGTCAGCTGTTGCAAATCCTGCTAAGATGCTATGTTGCTTTATTGCACTCCTGTGCACTCTGAAGCTTCAGTGATTGGAGAAAGTCCTAACTTGTTTTTCGTTATGTTAAACATTTTTGTTCTGGTCTTTAGCAATTTTATATAAATTGTCAAAATTCTTGTATATTAGATGAAAAATACGTAGCTCTCCCTATATATTCAAGTATTCAAAATTGACATATGCCAGGAATTAGAGCGTTAGAACTGTTGCTGTTTCATTGCTGTTCAGGGAGAGTAGATTTTTACATTAATTTACAGTAATAGAGTATGATCAGTCATGGTTATAATTTCCACTGTGAGTAATTTTATCCAAGAAGAGGGCAAATGTGGGCTGAGTGAACATCATTTTACTACTTGTAACATCTTACAAAGACTGGGATAAAAGTGTATTGTTAAACTCATGCTATAATTTTTGTATGTTGACTGGAGTGCTTGGTCTCATAGAGCTGCTGGTAATTATCATTTAATCCCTAAGCTTGTTAGATACCTCCTAATACAGATAGTCAGTCTTTTGCCAGTGTTTTGAATTAGCTTTCAGTGATACTTGGGGCATTTTCTGTTACACTCAAAATCTTCAGACTCATCCTATCCTCCTCCAGAAGTAATGGATCACCTAGGTGAGGCTGAATGAGCTTGATAAAGAACAATGTGTGGATAGAAAGTGGATGACAAGGACTTAAATCAGTGGGTTTAAGAGGAAAACCTTCAGTATAGAGCTTAATAACAGGCCTTTTTTCTTTCTTTCTTTCTTTCTTTTTTCTTTTTTTTTTTTTTTAGCAAAGAGCATTAATCATAGATCCCTCTTTCCTTTTGCAGTTCTACTTTGCCCTAATGCTTGCAGCCATGGACTTTCATAAGCATGAAAGAAGCTAGCATTCGTTTAAGATTCCACCTTCTGGAAACATGGAATAAAATCAAATCCAACAACACAGAAAGTGTGTCGAACTGGTCATTACTCTTTTTTGTTTTGTTTTTTTACAGAGTATGTCTCAACATTTTGTTTGCCTGATTTTTGTGCATGTCAACCACATGCTTCTGTGTTTTCAAACCATGAGGAGATGCAGCTGCAACAGAAATAATTGTAGGGTGGTGTTGTGGTTTAACCACAGTAGACAGCTCAGCACCACGTAACTGCTCAGTAGAAAAGAAATGCGGGCAAGAAAGAACAAATACACTACAAGTAAAGATACAGTATTAGGTATTGAAATAGACTGTATTGGCCCACTGTATTTGTAGTAGTAGTGGAAGACAGGTTTCTAAAGGGGTTTTTATTCATGTTGTCTTCCATTATTGTATGATGGTATGCAATGATAAAGATGCAAACTAGAAAAAGAATGTAAAATTGCTGATGAGAAGCTTGATCATTCAAGAGAACTTTTTTTATAGTTACTGAAACCTTTGGCGACCAGTGGGATGAGCATTTTAGAAACTGCACTGCATGGGTTGACTGGGAGGCAAGTTAAATGTCATGAGTAAGTGGGGTAAATGAGCATCTTTGATGTATAGGAAGGTTGACTCTTACGTGTATAGGTCTTACACAAAACAACAAGGAGAATGACGGAAGTTTCAGATGAGATCTGAATGTATTGGAAAATGAAGAGGAGCTGATGTAGATCTTGTTTTGAGCCTGAGTGGTAAAAATGGTGACAGAGATGTATTTGATAGTGAGAGAGAAAAGTGGTCAAGGATTTCTCATTTGTCTCAAACATTCGATTTCGTTTAGAAAGACATATATCTGTAGCAGTACATTGCATTAAGCTGACACTCTTTCTGATGTGCTCAGTATACCATGTACACTATTTCATTTAAAAAAACAAACTACTCAAGTTGCCAGCAAGTCTCCAAATTGCTAATATGGTATTTTAGCTGATGTTTCTTACTTGCCCTGACCAGACAACTCTCAAAATTACTATTCAGGTTAACGTCAGAGTAAGTGAACGTTGGGTAGCAATTTCATTTTTTCAATGTGAAAGAATTTATCTTTCAAAGTCCTGAGTTCCATTTTGCAATGATTTCATCATTGCAATGTATCCTGAACTGACAGCAGTAAATTAACTGGCATTTCACTTGAGACTAATTCCTGTCTACAGTTAAGAACTTTGCTTGGTGAAATGTTATGGCCATGCCAATTTTATTCTTGTTCATTTTGCTTAGTTTTGAAGGAACTGAAACCAATGTCAATTCAAGAATTTTGTTTTAGTAGCTAGTAATGGGTTTGTCATGATTCATTGCTATGTCTATTTATAGCATCCACTGGATACTGTGACTTTCAGTGTAGTCCCTCTTGATATACTAACCTCTTTTCTATAACTTGAGATACATTTCATAGTTTCACTAACTTCAATGAATGTTTCAAAGTATTTTTACTTTCATGTGACATTCGCCTTTCTCTGAGGCTGAGACCTCAGAAACTGTCAATTCCTCTCAAAGTCCCTGCCACTGTGTGATACAGTGACTTGAAGTCTCAGGTAAAAGATGACAGTGAAGTGAAAATGAAATGCAAGTAGACTTTCTAATTGCCTGTACAGGTAAACAAATGAAAAAAAAAAAATCTAAGTAGTATCTGTCATCTTGCATAAACGAGAAGTGGTTTATCTTCCATGCTGGACATTTGCTTTCATATCTTCCTTTCAGAGCTCTAGCTGTGCCATCTGTCTTCTTCAGTACTTCTGAAGTGGACTGTCTTATAGCAAGAGCTCAAAGTTCAACACCCTGCTGTAACCTCTGTTGTCTGTGACAGCTGGTCACAGATCATCCGACTGCCCTGAGCTGTGCTAGGCATTACTGCATCCATGGGCATGTATAAATTACAACAGTCCTTGAAAGACTAATTATTTTATTAATAATGTGATAAAAGAAAAAACCTAAATTAAGAAACCCTCAAACTTTCTATGTCCTAATCTGACCTGGTCTCTTGAGGAGAGTTGCTTTGCGACCTCTCAAATTTAAAAGGTCTGACATTGAGTTAGCTGCCCCTTATTAGTAATGCAGCTGCATCTTGATGGTGGAATGGCTCGAGGTCTGGAGGGAATGGCAATGATAAGGTGAGATTGAAGCTGAAGTTTTGTTTCCCTCTGCCCATTTTAACCTCAATTTGAAATGCCTTTATGCAGAAATAGGACAAGTTGTTGGTAACCATGAGAAGCTCCTCAATGTCTGCCCCATTGTGTGTGTTGTGATCCCAACAAATGACAATTGGCAGGAAATCTAAAAGGAAATGTGTGTCACCAAGTATAAGCAAATAAAGCCCAATACTGTACTGGGAATAGATACATCTGAATTTAGCGCCAGTCTATTGACTATGCACAGTATAAGTCTTAGACTCAACATGGCTTAAAACAATCACCTTCACTTTGTTCAGTTGGATGTCCTCTGCTCATGTTCTGCCCAAAACTGAATTCTCTTTTTGCTTTGACTTTTTCATTATACATGTGATTATCACACTTTTTAATGTGCAGTAAGGCTGGTATAAGGCCAGTTGGTAATGTGTTGCTGACTAGGAAAAATGTTTTTCATTCATTAATTGAAATAGTCATACATGTACTTATGCATATTTGACCACTCAGCTGTGGTGAATCTTTTGTCAGTCAATCTGTCTTGCTTATGACAGTTCATGAAATGTGTTTCAAGTACTGCCTGTTCCCTTAATTCTCTTGAGAACTAAAAAAAAGAGAAGTTGTTTATTTTTTCATTTATATCTCTTTCATAAAGCCATGGTAGGTGCTGGGAGATTTTCAGTATTTAGTCGTTATAAGAGGTTCTGTGCATACATATAAGCATTTTAGAATTCTATATCAGATATGTAAACCTTATCTATATGCATAGTATTATAAGCAAATTATCTCTTTGCTTTCGATGAATCTTGATCTTATGAAGGTGTCTGGAGCATTCAAGCCAGAAAACTGCTGCCATTCCTAAACAGCATCGAAATGTACATGGGAAAAAAAGCCAAGAATTACTGTTCTGTTCTCCACATGGGCTCTCTTTACCTACACTGGTACTGCTGGCATAGGTCGTTAGGAATTTCCTACAGCCCTGTAGTTGGATTGCAGTTATTATCAGGGAAAGGCTCTTCACCCAGAGGGTGGTTGAGCACTGGAACAGGCTCCCCAGGGAGGTGGTCACAGCACCAAGCCTGGCAGTGTTCAAGAAGTGTTTGGACAGCACATCATGTGATTCTTGGTGTGTCCCGTGCAGGGCCAGGAGTTGGACTCAGTGATCCATGTGGGTCCCTTCCAAATCAATATATTGTATAGTTCTGTGATTCTAAACTAAAGTCTGCTTGTTAGGCATTGCTAACCTCAGTGACTGATTTGTGGATAAAGGCAATGTTATGGCAGCTGGTTCTGTATTACAGCTAATGAAATGGTCCATTCTTAGATTTGAACTGTGAGAGCACAACAAAGTTTTGAAATTCACAGAAGTAAATTAGACCTGCATTTATTAAGAACTTTGTATCTTAGTTTTAATTCTGCATCTTACTCATTTGATCAGGTTTACAATCAGTGAAGTGGGAATTTTTATTCAAGGAGTCTCTAGTTCAGCATGTGGAATAAAGGTGGGTGAATGAATAACCAGGGCTTTGAATGGTTACTGACTAATAATTAAGCCCACAGCTATCTTGATAATCCTTGAATGATGTAAACTTTACATTGTCTTGTCATGTGACTAGAAGATAGAGATGCAGTAGGTTTAATTTTTCTTTTTAAGATCACGTGAAATTTGTATTCAGAGTAAAACTCTTTTGACTCTGAAGATAATCCCGTATAATAAAAAAATACTAAATTCACATTACATTTTCTAATGTATTTTACATTAATAAAAGTATAGAAGATTGGTAAATACAAGATATAAAAATTACATGGACATTATTCCTTCTGTTTATGGTTGACTTGACTTTGTGTTTAGATTTTGGATTTTAACTGATCTCATTAGGTGAGCTATTTTCTTTTTATAGTATGCGTTGTTTGCATTGTATGTGCAAATTTAAGGTTAAATAGTGTAAATTTAAAGTATTTGTCTCGAATGCCATCACATGGCATGTATGGGACAACCTCATGATCAGACCCAGCTAGTATGTGTTTATGAAAGGACAAGTCCTAGATGACCAACCTGATCTCTCTTTATGACAAGGTGACCTGCTAACTGGGTGAGGGAAAGGCTGTGGATGTTATCTACCTAGACTTCAGGCCTTTGTCATTGTTTCCCACAGCATTCTCCTGGAGAAACTGGCTGCTTGTGGCTTGGATAGGCAGATGCTTCACTGGGTAAAAATGGGCTGGCTGGCCAAGCCCAGAGAGTGGTGATGATGGAGTTGCATTCAGCTGGTGACAGATCACAGTGGTGTCCTCAGGGCTGAGCAGTGGGACAAGCCCTGTTTAATACCTTTATCAAGGGTATGGATGAGGGGATGGAGTACACCCTCAGTAAGTTTGCAGCTGACACCATGTTGGGCAGGAGTGTTGATCTGCTGGAGGATGGTAAGGCTCTGCAGAAGGATCTTTACAGGCTGGGGCCAATGGTCTGAGGCTCAACAGGGCCAAGTGCCAGGTCCTGCCATTGAGTCACATCATCCCCAGACAGTGCTACAGGCTGGGGCAGAGTGGCTGGAAAGCTGCCTGGAGGAAAAGGACCTGGGGATGCTGGTTTACAGCAGCTGAACATGAGCCAATGTATGCCTTGGTGGCCAAGAAGGCCCATGGCATCCTGACCTGTATCAGCAGTAGTGTGGCCAGCAGGACCAGGGCAGTGATTGTCCCCATGCACTCGGCACTGGTGAGGGCACACCTTGAATCCTGTGTACAGGAAACACGTTGAGGTCTGGAGTAAGTCCAGGACAGTGAAGCTGGTGAAGGGTGTGGAGTGCATGAGGAGTGACTGAAGGAGCTGGAGTTATTTAGGCTCTAGAAAAGGAGGCTCAGGAGAGCCTTATTGCTCTCTACAACTACCTGAAAGACGGTTGTGTGTGGGTGAGGGTTAGTCTCTTTTCCAGGTAACAAGAGGAGACACCCTCAAGTTGTGCTGGGGAAAGTTTAGATTAGGTTTTAGGAAAAATTTCTTCACCAAAAGATTTGTGAAGCACTGAAATAGTGTCCCAAGGGAAATGGTTGGGTCACCATCCCTGGGGTATTTAAAAGATGTGTGGATGTGGCACTTGGGAACTTGGTAGGTTTGGCAGTGTTAATGGTTGGATTTGATGATCTTAAAGGTCTTTTCCAACCTAAACAATTCTATTCTGTTGAAATGAAATGTTTGTAATGGCAAGAATTCTGGATAGGTAGCCTATGCCATCTTTTTCTGGCAAGCATATGATGTCATGAAATTATTTTACTATAAAGTATTGTGTAGCATGCTGTACATTACTGAAAACAGCTTTACTAGTGGTACAGAGAATTACTTCAGCGAATTATCGTTAAAACCTTGTTCACTTCTTCACAGTATATATTCTTTTCTGCTTCTATCATTTTAGAGGAATTCTGTTGTCCTGCTCTGCTATTCTGAAGGCATTTGTCTCTGTTACCAAAATTAATTGATCAGGGGGTCAGAGGAAATATCTGTTCGTTGCCTGCATGGTTTTGCTCCGTGCCAAGCAATACACTTGTTATCATTATGAATTCTTACGTAAAATGGATAATAAAGTGCTGGTACAGCTAAGTGAAGTAATTCATTACTTTCCAGATGCCTACTAAGCACTTAGTTCCTGGAGTCAAATATTGGGGTCCTGAGCTTCTGGATGCTTAAGATTTGTTCCAGGAAGACAAAATTGATTTGTACTTGTAAGTCCTGAGTGACTTCATTGTTGATGTCAGTGATGGAAAGACCTGCAGCTAAACAAACTTGAACTGACCAATACAGTTACAATCAAGATAAATTTACTGGAGGTGAGAGGTGGAAGAAGACATTGTGCAGCAGTCGGTTAAATTAAACTATTGTCTGTCCAGTGTTTCTGGCTCTGATTCCAGTCATTAACTTAATTTCTGCTGTTACTCTTCTAAGGGGCTTATGATATCTGCAGTACGTAAAAATTAGTTCCCTTTTTATGGGTTAAAATTTTACATCAAATAAATTTATGTCTAAAGTTAGAAAGTAAACATTGATGAATCTGATTTTTAATGAGTATGCAGAAATCTTAATAAATATGCTATAAAATTAACTGAAACATACATTGAGAGGCATTTAGTGAATGTAGACTTTTTACAAAAGGAATGAGAAGACTTATGTGAGATATAGGTGGTCATAGTGAGAATCAGGAGTTCAGGAAGGATAACTAAGAATCACTTCTGAACAGTAAACAGTATTTTCAATTACTTTTATTTAAATTAAAAGCATAAAATGTGCTTTTAATTTAAATAAATTAAGTGTCTTAAGGCTGTTAGTATTTAAATGGGAAAAATTTTTGATTCTGATCTGTGTCTGTGAAGTGTTTTATCTTGAAGTCTTGTAGGTAGCACTCCAATTTCCATGTGACTAATAAAATACAGATAGTCTGGAATTTAGTCACTGAACAAATATGAATTATTGTTCAGATGTAGAGAGTGAAAGAAAATGTATGTTGAAAGCTGGTTAAAAATTTGAGAGTATCTATTATTAAGAAGTATTGATACTGGAATTTAGGTGAGAGAAGAAAAAATAAGATTAGTTAGGAAAACCAGTCCTCTGGTGGCTTATGGGCCTGGGTCATGTACATTTGCCTTGCTAATGCTTTTTTAGTGTGATTAAAAACTTCCAGAGCTCATGACATCAAAAAATTCATTGTGTGGAAAAAACTAAAACATTCCTTATTGTTGGCTTCAGTGTTATGTTTGGCTTTGAAGAAACTGACTTGTTTTACAGTTTCAGTCAAAGATCAACGCAATCATTTGAGCCTTGACTTTCTCTTCCAGGAGTCTGACAGAGCTGGCGGCATTTTCGTCTGTCAGGCTTTTGTTGTTTAAAATCAACTCTTTGACTCACTGACACTGTAATGAGGAGTAAACAAGCCCTATTTCTTTGCGACAATTTGTAGTGTGTTTTTAGTGGATTCTGAATTTAGCAGTGCTGATTTAACAGTTGTTATATCATGTAGCTGTAGTAAACTTCTTTACTAGTGGTAATAATTGAGTTGAGGAAATTAGTTTCACAGCCCCCTGTGGAGGGGCTTGTCTTTGGTCCTGGTGTTGTGGGATTTGGTCCTCCACTGCTACCTGTCTGTTTGCTTCACAGTGCCATCTTCCCAGTTCTCCTCTTGAATTTAACCACTGCTTTGTGGTAACAGAGTTTCAAGTGTCCTGTTTGGCCTTTTCTCCCAGTGATAAATGTTTTAGATAATTGCAGGACCACATGTGCTTCTGATCATACATGAATGAATGTTCTAACATATAGGGCTTAAAAATATGTCTGAGAATAGGTACTCAACTGTACTAGTACAATTTAGAGGATACGGTGTTGCTGAGAAGCAAAGGTTTAAATTTCATGTAATTTCTCTAATTAGAGAATGCAACAGTGATGTCCCTTACAATCAAGTTAAGAGTCAACATTTACAAGTAGTGATCCTATCTAGCAGGTATGTAAATATCTGAAGCCTTCTGGATATCTTATGTTAAAAAGAAGACAGAACTTTGTGTCTTGGAGAATCTACAATAAAAATAAACCTAAAAAGAGAAAATTATTTAATTCAGGATTCCATTGTTTTTTTGTTCTGTGTTCTAACCAAAGAAATTTTATTTTTGTTTACTTCTTGGTTGTTAGTTGCTGTCTATTCAGCATGCAACTTACTCTTCATTGATATTTTTAGCAAATCTGAAGGTTACGAGAATTAGGTAGCAAGAGTTAAAGGAAAGTTATGTTGGCATAATTATTTAAGGAAATTTGACTCTTGTATTCCACATTCCATATGGGATGAGCTACAACATTTTTTTTCCATGATTTTTCAGTACTTTTATACAGTAATTGATTAATGTTAAAATCTATCACCAACAAATTGTGTATTCAGAGTATGGAACAGGTTACCTGCTTATTTATCTGGAAAATGATGCAGTTACTCTTCGCTGGGATTTTGTTGTAAAGTTTTAGATAAGGAAGTAATAATCTCTTTGGGATGAGGAAAAGAAAAGCCTTCTTCCATGCATCCCAAGGTTAATATATTGAAATTTGTCTGACATAAATTAACCACGTATGTTCCTTGATTTGAGCTTCTGTTAAGAATTCATGCAAAAACAAGTTTTTCACTCAGTGAACAAAAAGGCAGGAAGGGAAAAAAATCTCAGATATTTTGGAAACACTAAGTCAAGAAAACTCTTGCATGAGGAGATGTTGCCATTGCCAACGCTTCTGGTTTTTTAACTGCTCCCTTAGTTGCAGAGCACTTGCATTGGTGTGGGAGATCAGATTCAATGAAGTCCTTTTTCACCAGAGTTATCTTGTAACTGTTACTTATAGATTGCTGCTGGACATTTTGGGTATGACTTGCTTATAGTCTCTTGTCTAATTAAGTTTCCCATTGTCAAAAGTAGAAATTCGCCAAGACTGAAAATGGAATTCAGGGGACCTACTAATGGGTAAATATTGTAATTGTGAGAGAGAAGATTAACATTTAGCATTTCCCTGACAGTGTGCATTTTTATCTGAAGTGAGGCAGAGATAAGAGAGTGCAAATGGCTGCTCTCAATCAGAGAAGGGATTGGCTTCTCCCCTTTATGTCAGTCCTCAAACCAAGTGCACCGTAATACAAAGAGGGTACTACTTATTTTCATCATAAGGTTCTTTTTGATTGCAAACTGCCTTTATAGATTAAATAAGAGGTATGATCATTGCCAAACTGATCAAACTGGAGACTAAAAAAAGGTGCAGCTCATATAGTTAATTTTCTGTTCCACTGTTTGCTGTAACTATACGAGAGTGTAACTGTGTTGAGTTGAATTAGCTTTAAAAGGCATTGGTACAAGTATGTTTTACTAATTATCAGTTGCTACAGCTATTGAAGGTTCTATAAAGAAAATAATGTAGGCTCTGAATTAGAGGTAGCACAATAAACTTTTAATTTAGTTGGGAACTTTAATTTTGTTGTTTTCAGGTCATATTGGAGCCTGAAATATCTAATCTGTAGTGCCTAAAGATGAAAGAATTTCTTCCCTTGTAGAAATTAGATACACAGTTGCTGCTGGAAGCATTTTATCCACTTCCACTCTAACATTTGGAGTTCTTTTCTTCTATATTATAAGAACTTAAATTCTATATCTCATTCCATTGATGAAGTCCTAACCCTGGTTTAAATATTTTCAACAAACAGTTAGAAAGAGGTGAGTGCAGTATTGTTGCATCATGCAAAATACTAATTTGTCTTAATGAGAGATTTAGTTAAAGGAATGTAAGTAGTGAATGTGTACAAAATATATCAACAATCCCTACATAAAACAACAAAAACTGATTATTGGATATTGAGATTTAATTCAAATATGTAATTTAATACAGGCATAATGACCTTTTAAACTCAGTATTTAATGTTTTATAATAATGTTAATTCTGTCTCTTTTCAAGTACTTTATGTAGAATAGTATACTACTATGTAATTTAATACCTATAGGATTCCCACTAATATCCATTATTTTGAAAATATTATGAAATTTTCACAACTGTATGTTCCAATGTCCTTTATGTTTAGATTGTCAAAAAAAACCCCAAAAAACAAAAAACTAAAAAAACAACCAAAAAACCCCCAAAAATGAAAAGGCAAGGGATTTCATTTTTCCTGCTTAGCCCCAGTTGAGGCAACTTCTCCTCTTGAGCAATATTACTGCTGATTTAAGTGTTGACATTTAAATTTCTGTTAGTTGAATCTTTCCTTATTTTTACTGTTCTACAGCATGCTGGCAAAATTATAGCATTTTTAACAATTAATCCATTTTCCAGGTAAAATGGGCATTCATCAGCCTTCTAATTCATCTGAGTATTTTAGAAGATATAGCAATGTCTGACATTTGCTTTTGTGTTTTGAAGACCAGCTATTTCTACCCTTTTATATTTTAAAGTGAAGTCCTGATTTTTATTTCATTAATAGCCTCTTATACTATAAATCTAATCTGTTTTGGGATTTGAGTTAAAAAACTGCTCCTGATCTCATCTTAGTGGATAAACCAACTACTTTACAGAGTATTTGCTAACAGTGGTAGCTGTTTTATTGATGAATGTGGAAAAAGCATATAGTCCAGTGCTTTGTTCCATTCCTCTAATTTATGACACTAGTAATAATAGATGATGAATGAGATATCCAGAACATTAATAAATTATCTGAAGATGTGTACTAAATCAAAGAGGAGGAGACTAAGAAATAATCTCATATAATGCCTCCAAGAAAAGTAAGCTAATTCCAGAGTCATTTATTCAGCAATATGCAAAAACCCTGAGAAATTTGTTGAAATTGAACTGCTATAGTTAGTATGAGATTAATATAACTCAGCATTTCAAATGTGCTATTATAGACATTTGGATCGCCAGTTTCAGGTGGCAAGAGATGGAAAACTTTCAGACTAAAATCACTCTTAAATGTTTAAGTTAAAACCTTGTTTTTAAGCATGTTTAAAATAAAACCCAGCAATTTTGCCCTACAGTGATGATACTTCCATCTTCTTCCCTAAATTCATCCATCCACTAACAGGATTGAAATTTGCAGCAGTTTTCTGCTGTGGTTTGCATTTGGTAACTTGATGATTCTGTGTAAAATAGTTACTTGTTCAAAGAGAAACTGTGCAGCTTTTCATTTCTCTTAGCACTAGAGTTTCTATGTTTTGTCCATTTGGGTGCTATGAGGCATAGTTCTCCTGGTGACTCTGGGAGTCTCAAAAGGAGTCTTAAGAGGCATTTGGCCACTTAAGCAGTGTTCATGTGCCACTTAGTTATAGACAGGCAGCATCCAAGTAGTGGGCTGGATTTATGCAAGCAAATTAATGTCATTCTTATTAATCTATCTCTTGACGTTATCAAGTCTATTGTAATTCAGTCACCATGATAAAATAGAGTGACATTTACGGAGGGCAAGTATTGGTAGAAATGAAACATCTTGGAGGTGGTATAATGTTTCTGTTTCATAAATTGACACTTAGGGTTTTTATGAATTTGATTTTTATCACATCTAGATAACCTGTGAGTGTACTTAGATAAATTTGTCATCAAAATGATCCATATTTTCTTTTTTCCTCCCTCTCTTCCCATTTTTTGGTATTTTTCCTTCCATGCATTGCACTTTTGCTGGAGTTCATATGGCTGTACCAAATTGATGCAGCTGATTGAGAATATATTTTTTCTTTGTTGAGGTTATACAATGAGTTGCAAAGTAGTTAAGTGTTTTTTGTAAAACATCCTAAAAGTGACACTTTCTACGTCAAGGAAAATAGAAGACCCTTATCCCTGATGATTATTGATCATATCTGATCAAATATGATCACCTGTGGGTACAGGTAACTAAACTTAGCTATTAGTTGTATTCAATGTACCCATTCTCGTGATAATTTCTTCTGCGTGAAATAGTGCCAAAGGACACATTACTGTGCAACAGGGGCAGTATAGTAAGTGGTTTTCTATATTTCGTGGATTCGGGTTCACATTTGTGACTAAGATTATGTGTAGACTGTTGGATACTAAGCCACTGATACTGAACTTCCAGATTTTTTTCATTCAGCTGTCCCTGTCAAAATCCCCGTAATAGTTTCAGTGATCTGGATGGTGGCTTGCAATCCCTGAACTCATGTTTGTCTTAGAACTGGACGTTTTTTAGGTACACTATTTCCTCATTTCCCAGAATGTGTTTTATTGGTCTTCTTTCTACACATAGCCTTAATTTAACATTTAACTGTGGAATTTATTGTAGTTGCAATTCTTCATATAAAAGTTGTCATCAGGAAGTATCACCAGGTGCTTTCTATTCTTTGTTTCCTCTCAGTTTTTAGTAAATACAATGAGTATTGTTAATCATATGCTACTTCTAATAATCTGTCTTCAAGATGAGCAATTAACATACTGTTTAAAAATAGTGAGTATTAGAAATATTATATTATATTTATAGTAAGTAAAACACTATTTTCTTTTGCTTGTACTTTCATCTAGGTTTAGGCATCTTGTGAAAATGTTTATATAAATTGTAACTTAAATGAATCAAAGAATATCCTGAGTTGGAAAGGACCCACAGGGATCATCAGGTACAACTCCCAGCCCTGCACAGTACAGCCCCAAGAGTGTCATCATGTACCTGAGAGCGATGTCCAAATGCTTCTTGAGCTCTGTCAGGCTCAATGCTGTGACCACTTCCCTGGGGAGCCTGTTCCAATGCCCACACACCCTTTGGGTGAAGAACATTTTTCAAATATCCAAACTAAACCTCCCCTGACACAACTCCAGGCCATTGCCTCGGGTCCTGTCACTGGTCACCACAGAGAAGACATCAGTGCCTGCTTCTCCACTTCCCCTTGCAAGGAAGTTGTAGCTGCAGGTCCTCCCTCAGTCTTCTCCGGGCTGAACAAACCAAGTGACCTCAGCTGCTTTTTGTATGTCTTCCCATCGAGACCCTGCATCCTCCTTGTGGCCCTCTGCACTCTCTAATTGCTTTATATCTTTCTTCTGTTGTGCTGCCCAAAACTGCACACAGTATTCAAGATGAGGTCACCCCAGTGCAGAGCAGAAGAGGACCATCCCCTCCTTTGCCCAGCTGGCAGTGCTCTGCCTGGATGCACCCCAGGACACTGTTGACCCTTCTACTGCCAGGGCACTGCTGATTCATATTCAATTCACCACTGCCCAGGACCCCCAGTCCTTTTCCACAGGGCTGCTGTCCAGCCTCTATTCCCCAGTCAGTCCATACATCCAGGGTTGCCATGTCCCAGCTGCAGATTCCAGCATTTGCCCTTGTAAATTGTCATTTAGCTGGTGATTGCTGAGCTCTTTAATTTGATAGGATGGTTCTGCAAGGCCTCTGTGCTATGGAAGGAGTCAACAGCTCCTCCCAATTTAGTGTTGTCAGCAAACTCAGTATACATTTGAGTCCTGCATCCAAATAATTTATGAAGACACTGAAGAGCATTGGCCTAAAATAGAGCCCTGAAGAACCCCACTAGTGACTGATTGGCAGCTTGGTGTAACCCCATTTACTGTGATGTAAATGAATGTGCCATATTTATTAGTCAGATCAGGACTTCTTTGGCTCAGTCAGCCCATAAGTAATTGTTAAATTTTACTTCTTTTTCTTCATAGCTGACATTACCAGTTTTGTAATTTTTAACAGTCAAGTTCAAAGAGAAGTAGGGGTAGAAAACATTTTTAGAAACTAGGAATTATATCTATTTTCTAAGTTTATTAGATATTTACATGTAAAATATATATGTGAATTTTATTAGCATATTTGTCTTATATTTCCCACTATTTACTTCTGGCTGGTTATATTGGAGTTTCACATATAAGTATAGGATCTTTATTTCTCCTTTCCATTTATCTTAAGGTCTGCCTCAGCTACAAAAGTTATAGACCTTACAGGGAACCACCTTAAGGTGGTTAACTCATAGCACTGAATTGTGGAAGAGAAATCAGGGTCTTTCTGCACTTATATCTGTGGTGTTCAAATGGGGTTAGTGATTATAGTAGAATGTATTTCTTCTTTCTGTAGGCCTACAGACTTTCTCATTATGTTCAGAATTAAAACCAAGATCTGTTGAAGGCCACAAAGTTGTTTCCCAGTAAGGGAAAGATTGAAGAGACTTTATTTGCCTTACTGGTATTTGTCATACTGACAAACCTTAGTTTAAGGAAAACAGCTATTAAGTAAGCAACAAAATCCCATCACATATTCACTAACATTCTCATTATATTCAATGTGAAATCAAGACTTTTTTAAAATCAGAGAAGTCCATTAAAGAATGTTTTAGGGGTTAAGGTGCTTATTCATGGTTGTGCAATGTGACTTTGAGTTTCTTCTGTTCCTGGTCCATTGCAAGAACTTGAATAAGCATTGTGTACCTACATGAGTGTGCTTGTGTCTCTTTTTGTTGTAGAGAATGTCTCAGAATCTTATAGTGGGTAAATCTCACTTGAAATTAATTGGAGCTACCAGACAAAAAGAGAATAGTAGCAGAACTTACAGTGTATAAAGCTCACCTGAATAAAAGCTGAATAGCCTCTGCACCTCATTCAGTTATTAATAGAAAAATGAAAGATTCTACATTTTGCAGAAATTAAAATATCTATATTGGTATTAAAATATGCTGAGAAAGGGATCCAGCAGCTCTTGCTTTATCAAAATTGGTGCATGATCAGTGAGTACAGCAGCAATTAAGGCCTAAATTGGGAGAGCTTTTCTACAGAACAAGACATGATCTTTGAGAGTACGATGCAATATCCACTCTTTTTTATGAATAGACATAAAGAACAACAACTATTAATTGTGGAAGGTAATGATTGCACTTTGTATAATCTTAGAAGATAGTAAAATCTTCACTTGAAAATGTGTGCAATTTTTAATTTCTTATTTTATGTTTCCAGAAATAGGGCATCCAAAATAAAATTTTAATTGCAAATTTTAAATCTTCAGCCATGTAAAAAACCAAACCAAAACAGTTCAGTTAATATATTTAGTGATGACAACAGAGGGACCCTTTGGCCTTAAACATATAACTTGAAAAAAAAGGATCTTAAATGTAGTGTTGTACTCTATCATATATATGACATCTGGGGTCTTACTGAAATCTAGGAATGCATGACTAAGGTTCATTGAAAAAGAGAAATGAAATTTTAAGTAGCCAAATGTGAATATTAAATAACTGCAAACTACTTGTTTGCCCAGTACAATTAAGTATAAATTATCTTTCATCAATTCTAATAAATTGACAGTGCGTTGTTTAGATAAATTTTAAACACAATAGAAGAGTGTCTGTAATTTAAAAATTAAATTTTGCTACCAAAATTAAGATTTCTTAGTTTGGAGTGCTTGCAGGTTAACATATTATTGAGAAGTTCCCATTGAATACTGCAAATCAATACAATGAAGGGTTAATTGTGAAAACTGATAAAAATTTTATTTTCTTATAAATCAAGAAGTTGGTAAAATGTACACTTACCGTTGATCATTAGAATACAAAACTATCTGTTAAAATCAATTAACATGCATATCTGATGACTGATTGTATAAATATGAAAGTCAAATAATTGTAATCGTTAACCATGGCTTCAGGTCATATGAGTTGTCAGCTCAAAAAAAGTAGAAGAGAAAGAGGTTGATTTGCATATATTTAATGTGGCATGCTGTACATGTGGGAATTTGAGATAAACCTTTGCTGGTAATCTGCTTGTTTTTATCTAAAAATCGACTAGGAAATGTGGGTCATAACAGTCAAATGAGCTATGTCTTGTATTGATAGGAGTTAATTCAGTAGTTTGGGATTTAACATTTTGCTATGTTTCAATATTTTGCAATTGATTTTTACCTTAGAGACAATTGGAAGAAGCTGGTTAAAAAGTTATTCAGAAATACTCAAGGTTTTTACCAAGAACATACTCAAAATTATCCTATAATGTTGTAGGACTGAGTTTCTTTTACAGTTTTTAGTTAGACTTGTCAATATGTCAAAAACCCACTTTTTTACTTTTTGTTTTTTAAAAAATCAGATGCATTTAAAATTTTTATGAAGTACTGTAGTGTGTCACAAAAGTATCTTTCTATGTGAAGTGGACCAAACAGATAATCTTTAATGTAATTGATCAATTGTAATAAATAGAGGGAGGAAATTGTGGCGCAAGAATGAACCTTCTAGTATTGAAATATTTATGCATTATTTAAGTTCTTAAATGTAAACTTATATGTAAACTTATGTTATAAGTTATTATGAACAATTGCAGGTTTCTTTTATTTAGTTTTTTGTTGATAATGCTAAATATTTTGTGTAACTTTATAACAATTCCAGGAATCCTTGAAAAGTGGGTCAGAATATAGTGGCCAGTACCTTACATTAGTATAATCTGGTTAATCAGGTCTGTCCAGCCTTTTTCTTTCTCCCTATGTTTACTTCTGAGTATTAAAAAAAAAAATCCTAAATTTTGATGTTACATGGCATTCTCTTTCTAAAATTTCCCTGTTTCCTATATTTCCCTGTTTCCTATATTCCTATATTTCCTATATTCAAAGGAAGCAAGCAGCAGTATGTGGTTTCTTTTGGTCTGATTTGTGCCTTCAAACTAAGAAACTTTCTGATAATGGCAATTTCAAAAGGAGGAAAATGAAATAGCTTTGTTGCTCAGTCCTTTTACTGTGCCCCTGATTTATAATTCTGCCATAGTAAAGATTTGAAATTTGTTCTTAGGTGTGGGGTACAATCCAGTTCCTTGAATTATCACCCAAATTAACTTGACTGCCAGGAAGGGAGCCTCCGTGTTGTGGCACAGCTTCCCAGATTGGGCAGAGTAGAGAATGCACATGATCACTTGATTTTTGCCATTTTTCTCAGTGAAGTACACCTGAACATCAGTGCCTTCTGCTTTAGTCTTCTGTTGACAAGTCCTTCCTCATGATCTGCATGATGTAAGGCACCTATATGATGTTTGAGGGCTGGAGGGGAAGAGGACCAGCTGGCAGAAGAGAGGAAGGGAGTCAAATTCAGTTTCTGTCTTTGTCTCTTGTGTAGGGTGAAATTTGCATGTGATTGCAGGTGGGGGAAAGGTGGCAGTATTCCAAGCCATTGCCTGGTTTGGGTCCCTCTTTTAATGATTTACATGTCTTATTTGAGCAGGTAATTATGCCCCTCCAGCTTAGACAGAAGTAGTTGTGTGAGGAGGTGAGTTCTGTAACCACAGATTAGAAGCCCAAATTGAACATGAAAGTAATTAAAAAATGAGTAAATTTTAAAAGGAAAAAATTTGGGTTTAAGACGTCAGTAAGTGTAATTACAGTTTTAGCTCTACTGTAACTCATTGGTGAAAAATCACTGCTACCAGAGGCTCCAAAGCTGCAGATGAATGCTCTGTGACTAAATGGTTCTTCCTATAGAAGGTCTGATCCCAGAACCTCCAGAGCCATTGTACGTCCCAGTAATCCTCAAAATGTTTTAATGTGTGACAGTATAGGCTGCTTTTACAATAACTCATTGCTTTTAAAAAGAAGCATTGGGACATAGATGATTTTTTGGGGGGCTGAATGAGGTTCAGAGATGTGTTGTGGGAATGAATTGTCATTTTCAAAGAGAAATCTGCACACTAAATGAGAATACTTTTATAAAAAAAACCCGATCTCATTTGTCCCACTTCAGAAACACATACTGTGAGGAGAAAGTGCTTCAGGTGCCTTAAAATATAGAAGTTTTTGTACTGTTGTGTCTTGAGGCTTGCAGTGTTATTAGCTCAAAGGGGAGGTATGCTTTTTCATGATGACTATATTTAGCCAGGAGGAATAGTCCTTTTTAAAGCAAATTGAAATGAGTGTATGAGAGCGTGAAATTATCAGCAGCACTGGTGCACATTTACATTACTTCTACATACTCTTTTGAATGACCACACAACAGAACAAGTACTTCATTTCCACTGTGTTGATTTTTCTTGACAAAACATGGCAGTCTATCCAAAGGAGGGTGTTTAGCCAAGATAAATATAAAATTTATGATTAAGCAAAGTGTTTTCTTATTATAATCCCTAAAGAGAATTTGAGACTTGTTAAATATAATGTGCCCAGGTAGTTTTAAGAGTATATTATCCTTTATGCTTTTAAATGCTGAAATACAGCAGCACCATCAGCAATTTGAAATACTGCTTCCAGAAACAACACTGCACACTGACTTTCTTTGAAACAAGGAGCAAAAACCCATGCATGTATGCAACATACAACTTCAGGTTTGATGTATTTCTTCATTTTTGTAGTCCATACAGAGATAAAGAATCCATGTCAGTAGCATGGTTTGTAAAACTGTCTTGTTCTTCCCTGTATGTAATGTGTGTTATGGAAGAAAGCAAGTAAACCTTTTTTGACAGAACAGATAAAAGTTGGTAGCATGATTACACTTGTGGCACATTTCTTCAACTGCTGTATTTACCGAGTACCACTTTGAAGAAAGCTGTGGTGACTGTCAATATTATTCATTAAAATAAATGGAGACTGAAAATTGATTGAGGAGAAGAGTGGATTTTGACCTTTGTGGTACCAATGTTGGCGTTGGAGTGCAGTATTCTAATTAAGTTGTGAATGTTCTTAGATAGTGGATATTAAATGATCTCACTGTATTCTTTCAAGGACTATGAACTTCCAAAATCAAGGATAACATTAGATGTCAGCCAAGTATTTTGTCCTTCTCGTGGTTTGTCTTTACATCTGAATTAGTGCCAGTTTGCACAGATTGTGTGTCAGCTTAAATACAAGAAACAGGCCTCAGTCTGCTTGAATTCGTTCCACCAAAGACTTCTAAAAACTTTTGGTAGTCTGCAAACTGTAATGGTTGTTTCGCATTAAGTTGCTTTGTAGAATTATAAAACAGCTTTTCTTGTGCTTTCAAATAAAATGTTGTCATCTGCTAATGAATGAGATACCATCTGTAATAATTAAGGTTATTCTACTTGTTTTTCCCCTGCAGCAAAACTTCTGAAGGTTTGCAGAAGACAATAAGAGAACCACCAAGAAGGCTATTTCAGTGTTGTAAGTACTGCACCCAGGAAAAAAAAAGAAATATGTGAATTAAGAATGTTGTAAAGAGATTTTCATTTTTGGGGGGAAAAATGAGCTACATAAAGGGATTACATGTAAAATACAGAGCAGAATGTATTGTAGCAATCATGTTAATAATTTACAAGGGAAAAACTGCACTCTTGTAAAATCTAAAATTGTATCCTTGTGCAGTGTAATCAGGAATTCACCAATAGCAGTGAAAAATATTTCTCTATCCACCAAAGATTGATCTAGTTTATATACATTTGTTTATTTAAAACTATCAGAATTTAGAAAATCATTGTAGTTTTGTAGGTTTGTCATTTGTTTTAGTGACTTATTGTTTAGGTTATTTTGCAGAATTATTTATTTGCTGATTTATTTATGTATTTCATTATTTATTTATTTGATTATTTAGTAAATTATTTATCTGATGAATTATTAATACATCTTCATGACATGCTTTAAATTATTTATAACTTAATTTTGAGTTTATTGCTTTTCGACGCTGCATTGTTACTGACTAGTTTTGATTTTTTTTTCTTAGTTCTTGAAAATTAAAGTACTAGCTCTAAGGCAAAAGTATATTCTTTGCAGAATCCATAGATGGTTTTCAATGAAGTAATTTACCATGTAGATACTAATTTTGTTTAGTTTTATATTCCTTAATACCACTTTTCTACTTACTTTGCTTTTGCTTCTATGATTTCATAGGTGTGCCAAGATAAAATGAGTGACCTTTAAGGGGCAAAGATAAACGTCTACTTTAAACTATGTAGAAATAGAGTAGTTTTATTTCCCCTTAATAAGTGTTCTTTAATTATTCTTCAAGTTAACATATATTTTTGTCCCAGTAAAATGAATGTTTTTAAAATGAGGCTTTTGATGTTTGAACTAAATATATTTAGCTTTTAATAAGAAAATAAAATATTCACATTAATAACCCATATGGAGAATTCTTTTTCAGTGGCGAGGTTTTAAATACATGGGGAGGAATGCTGGTATCTTTAGATGACACATGCAGAAAGAGATACATGTTAAGGGAAGGAAGGTGGATGGATAGTAAGGGGTTTCTTTTCTCCCAGGGTTTTTTGAATGCATAGAAATTTATAAGCTCTTCAAATTTAATATGCCTGTGTTATTGTACAGAAACTACTTCCAGGTTCTGTGATCACAAAGAATAATTTCTAGTGCACAACATAGTGTGAAACCTGTTTTTGCGTTCCTTTCCTCTGCCAATCAGAAAGGTCTGAAATATCACCTTTATTCCATAGAGGCTTGAATGACTGTATAAGGCCAGTGTAAGGGGCCAATTTCAGGCTTTAGCTGTGGGCACCAGCTCAACAGAGTTTAAAACTGGTACCTGGGATCAGAATTTGACTTGGAGTCAATTCTGAGTGATGGACTCTTCAGGGCCAGTGAGCCACCTTGTTCCTGAAGTTGCCTATTTATTTGGCCTCAGTTCCCAGTGAGTACCTCAGGCAGTCCGAAAGCACCTTGCAGGACTGACAGCCCTGTTTCAGAGCTGTAATGAATAGGGCAAAGCAGCAGTTCCTCTGCAGAAGTGCCATGTGCATAATGTGGCCTTTATTCCATGTTTAGTGCTTGAAATGAATTACTATATACTTTAAAGTTTTAACACAGCATGGAAAGGCTGCATTGTACATTTCAAGTTTCAATGCTGTTGAAATACAGTAGAAATGGCCTCTGTAGACAGGTTTCACTATAGAACTTAAATTATGCATGTGTATATCCAAATTCCTTATTTTGAAATATTGAATGTATGAATATTTAATTTGTATCTTGCTTTAGTATCTTCATATGCTTGCCTTAAAGGAAGCTGTTTCCTTTGATTTATATACATGGATAAAAATGTGTGTACAGTATGTATCAATAGTTTTTCTCTCTGTGGTGTTAGATGAACAGCTTTAGATAATGATAGCTACTGATTTTTATTCTGCAGCTTGCTACCATTGTATAAAACGTAAATTTGCCGTATTTGTTCTATTAATCTTACTTGAATTTCAAATTCATTTGCTTTCCAGAAATATTTTCTTAATTACATGCGTTAAGAAAAGTCAAGTATGTTGCAGATCTTAATGATGCAGTATTTTTGGTGTGTGCACAGTAACAAAGCTCTGAATATTATTATTTGGGGCAGAGTTCCAATCTGAAATTTACATTTCTTCTTATTTGAATGTTTTCACTGAAGCTGAGAACTCCAAGGGAGTTCCTCAACATATCCTAGTTTATGCGAAATGCTCTCTGAAATTTAGTACCCTCTTATTTCGTTTTGTAAATGAGGTCTTATTGTTGAATAAGACCTATTATAAGCAGCTACAAAGGTAAGTGCTGTCAGTGCATTCTGCCACCAGTTTCTTGAAGTATGAAACACTCCCTGAAAGACGTGCTACTACTGTTATGGGATAATATAACGCAGCTTATGTGTTGGCACTGAGAGTAGCTACTTCATAATGATGACAAGTGAAAGTACAGCCAAAGGTCACATTAAACAAGAGATTTCTTTCACACCTCATCCGTTTTCTGGATGTGGTATGAAAATAGCTTTGTTCCTTAAGTATTTTTAACAAGGAAGTTATCTTGAAGTAATTTTTTATGCCGTGTATATTACTTTGTTCGTGTTTTAAGAGATAGACGATGGAATTCTAGCATGCTAAATTGATACTACAAAAATGTTTGAAATTAGCTTAAATTTTAGTGTAGTTAGACAAAACGAGCAGTATTTCATTTCACTACATTTTTTAGTTTGCAGATTTGCTTAAATACATAGCTTTAAGTTCTAGAAAAGGAGCTATTGTTGTGTGTTGTGGTTTAACCCTGCTGGCAACCAAGTACTTTGTAGCCCTTCACTCACTCCCCTCTCTGCCATGATGGGATGAGGAGTAGAATTGGAAAATAATAAAACCCCATGAGATATTGAAATAAAATGTGAAAGAAAGTAAAATATAATAATAATAGTAATGAGAAGAGAGAAAATAGAGAGGAGGAATAAAACCTAAGAAAAACAATTAAAAAAAAATTAATTGCTCACCACCTGCTGACTGTCCCCCAGCTTGTGTCTGTCCTTGAGCAGTGATTGGCTTCTTCTGGTCAACTCCCCCCCAGTTTATATACTGGCCATGATGTTCTGTCGTATGGAATATCCCTTTGGCCAGTTTGGATCAGCTGTTCTGACTGTGCTGTCTTCCAGCTTCTTGTGCATGCACCTCCACACTGGCAGAACATGAGACACTGAAAAGTCCTATGACTTAGACTAAGCACTGTTTAGCAACAACAAAAACATCAGTGTGTTACCAACATTATTCTCATCCTAAATCCAAAACACAGTTCTGTACTATCTCCTGAGGAAGAAGATGAACTCTATTGCAACCAAAACCAGGGCACTGTGCAGAGTGGTATTTATACTGATGTTGCATGACCATGGGTTTATTCTTTTTTGTATATTTTAAAAAGAAAGATACTTTTTTTTTTTTCTGAAGTGAAAAAAAAAAAAGTCTTGGAGTCTGTTCAGAATCGGAAAAGAGTCAACCTGGCTGTGTTGACAGTTTCTTAGCTCTGCTTTGATGAGATCCTACCAGTATTGTTAAAGGATAATTTCTGCTGAAATGGTGAACCGGGGTGCTAAAATAAGGCAACATTTTAGAAAAATGATTAGTAAGTATTAGATAATGAACATGAAGCTGACTTGTTTCACAGAGAGTGTTGAACAGTTAGGAGATACTGGTTGGGAAGCCTAAATCTGGTATATTATTGGTAGGTATATTTCTGTTCTAATCTAACTCCATAGAAATTGCAGAAGCCATATTAAGCTCTTCTTCAATTTGTTTCATACAGATAAAAGAATTTGCATCTCATGACTCACATATTTCCTGTTGTATCTTTAATACAGCCATTTTTAGTATTTTTCTTGCCTCTTTCCTCTATTGGTATGCTTAGAGAGTCTGTGTGTAGGAGCTTGTTATTTCACCCGTGAGGCAAGGAGGAGTTCAAATCAATAGCAGTGTGTTGTTGACACTAAATGATGTTTCTTCTTGCCACAATAAGACTTGATTTTGTCATCCTAATGATGCTAGCTTGCTTCACAGAATAGGGATCAGCACTCTCTCAAATCAAACTTTACAAGTTTAAAAAGAAGGAAATACTAGAAAAATAATCCAGTATTTGTGACCAAACATATGTGTTGGCTTTGTAAAATGAATATTCAAGTTCTGTTTCATTTTATAGGGGAGCTGCTTTGCGAGGCATTTTGGAAGTCTGTATGAAGGGATGTAGGATTGATCAGAGCTGACATTGATGAAAGTCTCATATTTTAAAAAGATGTTGTAGACATTATTTAAAATATAAGTTCACATGAAATACAGGTCTTAGTAAGACCTTGGCTAAAAAAACCTAACAAAACAAGAAGCTTCAAGCTAGTAGAAATTCTGTGTTTCACAGAAGAATCTTTGCAGCACTGCCTAGAAAGAGAGTGTCTGCAAGAGGGAATAGGTACAATCAGCAAGACATTACCAGGCCTAGTCCATGATTGCACTCTACAGCATGGTCCAAAAGGAAAAAGCAGTTGTTCCTGACTCAAACTAAGGATCACACAGGGAGGCTGCAGCTATAGGAAGATGAGAAGTTGAGAGAAATGGTGTAACTGTGGTAAGCAATATTATGATGGTAGGAATTCCCTGGCTTAATATTGTTAGAAACAGTGGGTTATTAAGAGCACAGGGTCTTTTGTTTTGGACATCTGAAAGCAATTACAGAGTTGAATCATTCTATTATATTATCAAAATATCTACCTACTTACAACAATATTTGTGTATTTATTTACATAATTTTCGTGGTAGGAAAGATGTTACCTTTTTATCTGAAAGAACTTTAAAAGGTATGTCTGCATGATTAAACATTCACATTGTAAATTGTTCTGTTTGCACTGTTATCATTGTTTTGTATTTTTATGCAAAGCATGGCTTCTCAGATGTTCACAGTGTAAACTGCAATCTAATATTTTTTGATTTTACAGTATCTCCCCTTCCCACTTCTTTAATAGGATATTCATAAAGTCACCTGACATAAACTGTCCATATATTGTGGTGTATTTCTGGGAGAGGAAATACCTCCTATTTTGCAGGCAGTGAAATAAATCCTCATGAGAATTACAGTAACTAGTTATATTTCAGTAATGGTAGTGAATATTATGTAAACGTTAAGCAATATTTAGTGGGGTGTTTTTTATTTATGTTAACTGTGGGGAGTGGGCAGCATCTAAAAGATGACTAGCAACTTGAGAAACATAGCTTGTTGAGTTTAGTAGCCTCAAATCCCAAATGTTTTTGCTGATTCTGTTTCATACTGAAATATGTTTTAATGAATTTGCTGATGTCTAGATAAGGAGCACTTTGCAAGTTTGTCTATTATTGAGATTAAATCCCAATATTACCGGATGGAATGTGTGTGCCTGGGCTCGTCTGGCCTTGCTGCTGGACCAAAGGTGGCAGCTGTGGTGGTCTCACCCCAGAGACACCCTTGGCTAGCTGGGTATTATTACAAGTCCAGGCAAGCAGGAACTCAGGCTTACCTCTGGTGGAAAGGCTTTATTTAGGTGACGGTGAAGGAAAAAGGAGATGGGTTCTGCTGGAGGGTTTGATCCAGAGCTTTATTCCTAGCACACAGACCTCTGAATGTTGCAATAGCTCCAACAGAACTAAAGAACCGCGTGGTCACGGTGTCTTTTAAGCCCGGGGAGAGGGGGAGGGAAGGGGTAGGTATTCTACCAACCAGGTGGGAGGGGGGAAGTCTCAGGGGACAAGTGACTCCTGGATAGCCCACTGTTGCTAGGGCTGAGAGGCATCTTTTGAACTTTGCCAATCAGATGATGCCCTTGCTGGAATGTTAAGATTGACGGCACTTAGCAAGAGGGCAAGGTGGAGGGGAAGGGAGAGGTTGTTGGCACACCCGAGGGAGGAACTGGGATAGCTGAAACAGGGTATTACATCACACTGCAACAGTCTATACTGACAAGACACATCTACCTTGGATGCAACTTACTAGCAGTGTGGTAGTAGTCAGAGTATCGTAACCTTGTTCATTCTGTCTCCAGTGCTGAGAGAAGCTAAAGATCAGTTTTTTCTAGTGTAACTGCCACTAATTTGCATGAAGTTAGTATGCTTGTAGAATACCACCAGCATACCTTGTCTTGCCCATGTGTAGGTATAATATCTTACCCCATATACATTAAGATGCCTACCAGAAAGAACCTCTAACATCTTACTGGCAATACAGTGAGGAGTCAAGAAGTTCAATGAAGAAAGTTATGCCCTGTGTGGTGAGTCTCCTTAAATAGGTTTTTCCTTTCAACTGAAATTCTGATCTTGTAAACATTCAAGTATAACTTACGACAAGCTGATAGTAGCACTGAAGATGATGAATATATTCTCTACAGCATTATATTTAGTAAACATTAATTTTAGGCTATTTCTTTATCCCAGGCGCTTGGATTTGACATATGGTTGTAGCTGGGTTTAACATTTCTTACTCTGTTGTGAGGATAAGCAAACATTAAAAACATCCCTTCCAGTAGTTACAAAACCAGCAAAAATATTAAGTGTGAAGAGCTTTATTATTGTTTATTTCTTGATTGTTGTTTATATTAAGTCTCATGTTTCTGTGTGTCAGAGTATGTGTGTGGTTAGTACCACATTTCAGTTGATCAGAATTTTAAAAGATCCAAGGCATCTGGGACAGTCCCATTTAAATATATTTATCTAAATTCCAACATTTCATACAAAAGGTTTTAGATTAGTACTACAAAACTTAACTTTTATCTAGTAAGCTTCAGCATGAAATTCATAGGACTTAAACTTTTCCATTCACTTTTTTTACTTTTTTCTGGTTTTATACAGTTCATTTTCTATACAGTTTGTTTTTGTTTCTCTGCTAGGAAACTCCTTGTCCTAGTGTATCTAAGATATATTTTTTTAGTTGGTTCAAAACATTTGAACCAACATTTTCTTAACATTTTCTTTCTCAGTTTCTGAACAGTTTTGTTTGCCTTGCTATGCCTACTTGTTCTTAATAAATACCTGTACTGGCTGGAAATGAAAAACTTGGAATTAAGAAGTTTATTTTGGTAACAACCTCAAAAAAATTTAAATATTTTTTTTCTCTAATCACCTAAAAAAAGTGCTATTCTTAAAACTTTCTTAGAGAGAGCCTTTATTGTATGCACGTGCATGCTATACATTCTTGAAACAATTAGTAAAACTACAGGCTCATCTGAAGGCGTATTCTGCATTTTTAGTGAAGCATATTTTGAATAACTAGCTGATCTATGGAGTAGAGTTGTCCATTGATTCTAAAGATATTTTTTTCTGTGCTCAGACAAATCAAGATGGTAATCATTTATAATTTCTTGCCTTCATGAAAAGGAGTGATGAATAATATGATTGGAAGGAATGCATGAGTCATGAAATGGTGAGCTGGGCAATCATGGAAAAATTCACTTTAAAAATTTCCTTTTGCTTACCAGTATCTGTAATGTGAGTTCAGTTTTCTGTAACATAATCCAGAAATTACAATGGTAGAGGTTTTAATAAAAGCCTTGGGTGGATTAACAACTCCCCTAAGTTGAACTTAACATTGCTTGGTGGGTTATAAAAAGGAATTTTTAAACTCTCAACTAAAAGTGGTTGTGGATACAGTGATCAGAGGACACTCCCTATTCTTACCCCTGTTTGGATGTGAAAATAAAATGTCTTAAAATATACTACAGTTAATATGGAATGAATATAGACAGTCTTCAAAGTATCTGCACTATTATGAAACAGCTTTTAAGAGAGCTGTTAAAATATTGATAACTTGGTAGAGCACTTCAAAAACTCTTTCTTATATTTCAGAGGAAAATCTGTGTAGCTAGTGCACATTTGAACCTTTTTGTGAGATATACACAGAAGAGAAGTTTTGTTACTAAATAAATGGTTCAATTTGTCATAGCACCACCCCCCCCCCCAAAAAAAAATCCATCTTGTTTTCAGTTTTTCTCCTATACTAAAATCATCAAGGAGGTATTGAATAATTGCACAGCAGAATCAAGCACCAGCTCTTAGTCCCGGGCAAGACTCACATAACCAGCTGTTGTTCTCCCTGCAGTGACCTGGGCTAGGCAGCCTAGCATCTGCCTCTGTTTTCTTTTCTGTGACCCAAGCCAGATTTCTTCAAAGTCTATTGCTGATATTTTCCCTACAGTCATTCATGCTAATTTCTTTTACAGGCTACAGCTGTTTTTGAAAGATCTTCTCCCTTTTTCTTTTCTGACTTCTTTCTGTAAATTTAAAGCGGTGATTTTTTAAAATTACCAGGTAATCTTGACCATAGGACTGTTCTGGTTGTCTTGCTTTAAGGTATGTGTCAGCACTGTACAAAAAGGGTAAATTAGATTTACTTTCCAAAGGAAGGTTCAGTCTGGTCCTTATGGAAGAAGAATCCTGATCTTGAACTGAGTTCATTACAGTCATTTAACTTGAGAGAATCAAGGTGAATGTGTTGGTGGTGGCTTGGGATGGAGCAGAGCTCCGAAAAATTCGGAAGCAAAAAAGGAGATATTTTGCTCTGTGAACCAACAGTATGGAAAAATTGTGTGGCAAAATGCTCTAAATGAGAAGAAAGGGCTATTAATGATATAAAACTGTTAATTATGGGATTAAGCTGACCTCAGGAAGGTAATATTGCTAAATAGCTAAATGCAAACCAATAAAGTGTAAGTTTGCAATTTTGGAGGAGATGCAGCTCAGCTTTCGCAGTTGCTGCTAATGGAAATTATGGAAAACATTTTAAAAGGACTAATTTTTTTAAAAGTAAAAGAACCCAAAAGATTGTGGTTCTCTTGTTTCTTTTTTTTTTCCTGTAAAGCATTCAAATCTTAAAGTAGGAACCAGAGGTTCCTCGTTCTCTGCACATTTATTTTAGGAGAGACCATGCACCTTGCTTTCAGTTTGCAAAATCAAAATTTGACAACTTCAGTTTATGTGGACAAGCAAATAAAAAGTGAAGTAAAAGTGAAGTTTATGTGGCCAAATGAAGTAAAAAAAATACTCTGGCTACTACTGAGTGACTAAATTTTTCTTTCACCGAAAATGCAAATAATATGGATAACACTAGCATTTTATCCTTTCTAGATAATATTAAGTGCTTTTTCAGCTACCTTTGTTCTGGGACAGATTGGTTAGTTATTGTTTGAATAAATGCTACTCTTCAGTCTAAACTGAAGCATAATAATAATGACTCTTTGGGATAACCACTTCAGGTATTGAAGAAAGTAGCCTTGCAAAGCTCCTTCCCTAGCCTTGTGTTTTCACCACTTATATGCAGTCTGCTGCTTGTGCATACAGGCATTATTTTGCTATGTTAGTTTTAAATGTTATTAATTTTCTGATCTTACTACATTAGTGCTAGTTCAAGGAAGAAGTGAAAAAAAGACAGTTGAAGGGGGTGGGAGACAGTCATGAAGCAATACTCAGACACAGTTCTTAGGAATGGTGAGATCAATACTGCTGCCGGATTAATGAAATGCGCTGGTATTAATTGCTTACTGTCTCTTTAAATTTCTCTCTATTTTACAACAGCAGGAGTGAAAATTATGTGTTTTACTACTTTTGACTCTAATTTACTCATTTCTGCTGTTCTTGGTCTTCAGAAAGTACAACATTGTTTTAAAAACTTCTCGACACCAGAAAAAATAATATAGGAAAAAAGCCTATATTGTTGGAAAAACATTAGTTGTTTGGCTCAATATGATAGGATTTTTCTTAAGTAAGTTCCCTGTGATGCATTGTTTCTTCAGTGTTCCAAAGCTGTCTTAAGGTAAAAATGTATGTGTAATTTTATAAGGCTTAAATGACATCCTCTATACAGGAATTCAAATTTTATCTTGCAATTTTTCTCATATGCACCTCTATTAGTTCTTCCATCTTGTAAGTCTTTGGTTTTCAACATGTACCTGAATTTTTCCCTTCAAAACCTTTTCATTCTAGTTCTTCTGCTGTTCTGGTACAAACAAGAATGAATGTTCAAACCCTCTGTTTTCAAAACTCATGCTCTGGTTAGATACAAGATATGTGTCAGTCCGTGTGAATATGTATATTTTGATGTCAAAGAAATATTTTTATGCAATTATTTCATTAAGATCGTGCTATCAACTACAGTGTTTTGTTCACATGATGCTTTCAGAGCCTTAAAAAACAACAGAAAAATAACGTGCTTGACAATATTTGAAAATGTGTATATATATTTTTAATGCCAGTGTTGTATACAAATAACTTGAGCAAAACCTTTTATGCTTTCCCATAAATCAAATTACAGATTGACATAATATTTAAGGTTAGAAGACTCCATTAGAGATCATCAAGTGAAACCTCTTATCTCCATGCAGGTTCAGTTAGAGCAGGTTCTTAAGGAGGTTGTCTCATTGGGTTTTGAATATCTGCAAAGGTGGAGCCTTCACAACTGTTCTGGACTACCTGTTCCAGTCTTTGATTATTTTGTAAGTAAAAGAAGTTCTTAGTATTTTTAAATTAGTTTCCTTGTATTCGTATCCATTAACTTTTGTCTGTTGACTGGTTGCCATTTAAATGAATGCCATTTAATGAATTAGGCTCAATTTTCTGCACTCCTTCCTATCAGAAATGTCCAGATAAAAGCCCCTGAGCATTCTCCTCTGTGGGCTGAACAGTCCCAGCTCTCTCAATATCTGCTCGTATTTCATACGCTTAAACCCTTAATCACCTTTCAGACCCTTTGCTGGGTGCACTGCAGTAAGTCCATGTCTCTCTTATACTGCGGAGCTCAAAACTGTATTGAGTACTCCAGAAGGATATCACCAATGCTTTCTAAAGAGGAAGAACGACCTCCCTTGACTTTCCAGTAAAACACCTTCTAATGATCTTTACCTCTTTTGCTGTGAGTACTCGTGGTTGGCTCATGTTCAACATGGTGTCCACTAGATTGCTTGGGCTCTTTTCTGCAAAGATCTGCAGATCCTTGGCTCTCAGCCTGTAGTGTGGCACATGGTGTAAATCTTTGTGCTGATTTATGTGAGGCTGACCAGCTTGTAAATCCATGGATCCTCCTTTGTGCTATTCTTCAATAGAAGAATTGAGTGGTGGCATTTTGTTTGCTGATGTCCTTGGGACCCTGCTTTGATCTCTACACTCCTTCACATATGACTTCAGACCAGTTTGTGTGTCTCTGCTTCAATCTCCTGTATGATTTGTTCTTGTATTTGAGTTCTGCCAGCTGCTCTTGTTCAGCCGTTTATGTCTTCTACCACATTTGCTCATTTTCATGGTTTTTGGCATGTACTGTTCTTAGGGTTGAAGGAGGACATCCCTGACAATTGTTTTCCTGGACCCTTCTCTATAACCATCTGCCATGTGATTCTTCCAAGCAGATCCCTGAACAGGTCATAGTCTCCTCTGCTGAAGTGTGGGCTTATGACCCAGCTTTTTTCTTTCTTACCTCCTCTCAGAGTGCAGAATTCCACCATCTTGTGCTAACTGCAGCTAAGGTCATCTTCAGCTTCTATATCCTTAATCTGTTATTCTTTGTGTGTAAGTATGGGATCCAACAGAAAGTCTTCCCCTCAATAGCTCCTTGATAATTTGTGTCATGAACTTGTGGTCCACACACTTCAGAAAACCTCTGGATTGCTTGATCCATGCTATGATGTTCCTTTAACCTGGCAAGGTTAAACTGCACAAGGAGAACCAGGTCCTGCAAATGTGAGGGGAGTTGTAGGGAGTGTTACCCAAGGAACTGTTCCACTGAGAGATTTGATTGGTAAAGGTAAGAAAAAATAGTGCCTTTTCAAAAGGGAGAAAGGGAGAATATATGGAGTAAGTTAAAAGAATAATTACTTGCTTAATTCATATTAGGAATTTATCTGATTAGATAGAAAGGATTTGGGGATTTATTTTTTACCCGAATACTGTATATGAAGCAAAAGATTAGTGAATATTTTGCTAAATAGCTCAGAAAATTGCAACTAAATATTTTGCATTTCCTCATGCATTATTAACATTGCTTCTGTGAAAACATGATCATCCTCACTATTTCTTTTTGACAGCAAATTCCACAAAAATTTCTGCTAACAGATTATTAAATACGTGGAAGGAAGACTGGAGGAAGAAGGGGTCACATAGTAGAACTGTCATAAGCCCTGTGATGCAAGGTTTCATTTTCTGATATTCAGTCTTTTTCAGCCTTTTACCTTCAGTTACATTTTAAAAATATATTGTAGTTAGAACTACAACTGAATTTTAATGGTATATCTTTTCTTTCTGAAGTTTTTAGAATTGAACAGTTAAAGCATGTTAGAGACCTCGTGTTTGAACGTATTTGAGCTTTGGAAGTTGCAATGTTCTAGTTTTCTTACATTGTTCTCAAGTAGATAGTGCACCCATAATCTTAATAATTTAAGAAGAGCAAACACACAGCTGAAGTGCATTCCATTCATTCAGATAAGAGGCGTTACTTGTTCCATATGGTTGTGTCTACCAACCTGTTAGCTAAAACGTGATTAGAAGTTGAGTTGCTTTCTCTCATGCTGCCTTTGTTATGCTGATTATGAGAGTATGTTGCTCCCTAAGTCTGGGCATTTCGTTACATAGAGAGTGATTTTTCACTGCAAAATTACTGTGACTTTTATTTGTTGTATGAAGTAGCAAAATGAAGTGGTTTGTGTGATGCTTGTTTGTGCAGAATGCAGAAAAGATCATAGCATATGCTGGTTTTGGTATGTACTTATAGCTGCCTTATTTCATGGATGGGCTGGATGTCCCCCAATATGTGGACAACATGAATGAGTCCTGCTTCTACTGCTAAATAATAATTCTTTACTCTAATAACAGAATGAGCCAGGCTGGAAGGGACCACAGTGGGTTATCTGGTCCAATCTCGCTGCTCCAGCAGAGTCATCCTAGGGCAAATGGCACATCTAAATGATTCCTGAGTATCTCCAGTGAGGGAGACTCCACAGCCTCCATGTTCCAGTGCCTGGTCAGTCACACACTAAAGTTTTTCCTCATGTTCAAGTGGAACTTCCTGTGCATTAGTTTCTGCCCATTGCCTCTCTGTCCTATTGCTCAGCACCACTGAACAGAACCTGGCTCCATCCTCTTGACACCCTCTCTTCAGATACTTATGCATAATAATGAGCTCTGCTCTCAGTTATCTCTTCTTGAGGCTGAGCAGGCCCAACTCTTTCATCCTTTCCTTATTAGAGAAATGCTCCAGTCCCTTAATCATCTCTGCATCTTCTACTGAACCCGCACCAGGAGCTCCATGTCTTTTTTTTGCTGAGAGGAGTCCAGAACTGGATGCAGCCCCAGAACTGGATGTAGCACCAGTCCAGAACTGGTGTGTCCTCACCAGGGCTGAGTAGAGGGGCACAATCACCTCCTTTGCTCTGCTGACAGTTCTTTTTCTAATGAACATCAGATTCCCTTGGTCTTCTTGGGCAAACTGCTGGCTCATGGACAGCTTGCTGTCTACCAGGACCCCCAGGTATTCTTCTGCAGAGCTGCTTTCCAGGCCCACAGCCTGTGCTGTTGCATGGGGTTATTCCTCCCTAGGTGCCAGAACATGCATTTGTCTTTCTTGAGTTTTAGAAGGTTCTTCCCTTCCCATCTCTCCAGCCTGTTCAGGTCCTTCTGAAGGGTTGCACAGCCCTCTGGAGTATTGGCCACTCCTCCCAGCTTTGTGTCATCAGTGATCTTGCTGGGGAGGCATCTGCCCCTTCATCCAAGTCACTGATGAACAAGTTAAACAATACTGGGGCCAGTATTGAGCCCTGGGGAGCACCAGTGGTGACAGGCCTCCAACTGAACTCTGTGCCACCGATTACAAGCCTCAGGTTCATCCAGTTCTCAATCCACCCCACTGTTGACTCATCCAGTCCACACTTCCTGGGTTTGTCCATGAGGATATTGTGAGAGACAGTGACGAAAGCCTTGCTGAAGTCAAAGTGGACAATACTCACTGCTCTCCTCTCATCCACCCAGGTATTTGCTTCACTACAGAAGGCAGTCAGGTTGATGGTTGAGCATGATTTACCTTCAGTGAATCCATACTGACTACTCCTGATCACTTCTTGTGATCCATGTGGATAGAGATGGCTTCCAGAATGAGGTGCTCCAACACTTTCCCATGGATTGAGGTGAGGCTGACCAGCCAGTAGCTCCCTGGGTCCTCCTTCTTGCCCTTTTTTAAGACCAGGGTGACATTTGCCTTCCAGCCTTCAGGCACCTCTCCTGATGGTCATGACCTTTCAGAAAGAACCATGAGCAGCCTAGCTGTGGTGTTCTCTAGCTCTCTTGGATGCATCCCTCCAGGGCCCATGGGCTTGTTGATGTCACGTTTAGCTAGGTGTTCTCTAACCCAATTCTCTTTGACCAGTGGAAAGCCTTCCTTTCAACATTCCTTTACCCTGGTCTCTTGGGTCAGAGATTTGTGAGATCTGCTCTTGCCAGTGAAACCAAGGCTGGCCCCAACTTTCCCATCACCAATAAGGCATTCTTTGTTAGTATAAGGCTGAGCAGCCAGCACACCATTCTTTGTGGGATCCTCTACTACCTGTCTCACACAGTTGTCACCAGTGCTTTTCCAGGAACTTCCTGGACTGTGAATGCTTTACTGTATTCTTCTCTGGCATACCTCAGGGTAGTTGAAGACCCCCACAAGAATCAGGGCCTATACCTTTGAGGCTGCCTTAGAATGCTTTGTCCACTTCTTTGTCCTGATTATGTGTCCTGTAGCAAACAGCCACAGCAGTGTCACCTGTGCTAGTCTGCCCTTCTATCTTAACCCATAAGCTCTCAACTCACTCATCATCCATCCCAAGACAGAACTGAATGCATTCCATCTGTTGTCTCACATAGAGGGCAACTTCACCACAGCACCTTCCTGGTCTGTGTCTCCTAAACAGCGTGTAGTCCATCATGCCAAAATTCCAGTCAGGAGCTCTCCTACAACATCACTGTAATCTCATTGAGACCAAAGACCTTTGGTCTCAATTGCACACCTGTCTCTTATTTTTCCAGTTTGTTTCCCATACTGCTTGCATTGCTTTACAGCACTTTCTATAAAGTATTTGATCATGTCAATATCCTAGTGGGGGTGAAAAGGGACACCCCCTCATTCTATGTTGTGGTTATGGCTTTGGATTCTTGTACTCACTGATGGTATCTTCTCTTAAGCCTCCTTTTGCTACTTTGGTGGTTGCTATAGGTTTCCTTTCTCACACCTCATATCTGTCAAGCCTGGCTATGTCCCTCTTCAAATCTAGTTTAAAGCTTTTTCAGTGAACCCTGCCGACTCCTTTGCTAAAGTCTGAGCTAATGTCATACTCCCCTATGTAAAGTCACTTCCTATCTAATCTCAATGTTTTTCATCTATTTCAGTCATTGAGGATGATCACTATGTGTGGGAAGAAAAACAGACTTTACAGGAAAATGGACCCGAATGTCTGAGCTGCGATAACGATTTTTTTTGGCTTGAAAATTAGACTTTTACACATTGCTGCTTTAACTGGGCTGATCAGCTGAGTGATTAGAATATTAAAACTAAAAATAAAACAAAAGTAGCCTCCTTCAAAAGAAGGGGAAAAAAGGGGCCATTTTTGCAATTTTTTGTCAAGTATTTCTAAGTTGATGTCGTTGACTTTCTTTGATGAAACCCCTGTGCGTGAACTTTTTGGGTTTGGGTTGTGTGTTTGTTTTCTTTTCCCCAGAGTCTTCTGTAGGTTTCAGACCTTTCTTACAATTAATTCAATGTCTCAGAGGTTAGGTCAACATCTAGGGATAGTTCAGAGACTGGATTTTAACCTTTACTTAGGTCAAAAAGATACCAGGTACTTAATAGCTTGCATGGGTTTTTACAGACATTGTAGAGCTCCCCTTAGCATTTTCCTAAATTAAATTCTCTCTCGTGTGTTTCAGTCTTGGAAATGTGTTGTTTAGGGCTCCTATTCAGAAATGTACTCAACAGGATTCATAACTTTGGCTTACCTTTCATACCTTGTATGCTGCTGTGTTTTTTGTAATAGTGGACAGAAAATGGTTTATGATAGCTCAGGTTGAAATGTAGCTCTGGGGAATCTTGGAGGTTGAGCCTATGCTTTCTGCCAAAATGGTAATGATGGATGCACTGTTGATTTGTATACCTTCAGAAAGTGTTGCTGTGGGAATCAGGAGATGACAAGTTCAATCCTTAACTCACCACCACATACGCTCTGTGGCCCCTCTCTGCCTCACTTCCTTTTGATAAAGTGGAAATGACAGATTTACTGAATGGCAAATAGAGATAAAACTGAGTGTTTCTTTCTTCTTCCTCAAGGTTTTGTCAGAATGTACAAATAGCTGTGATGAAAAAAAAGTGAGGAAAGGAAACTAGATTGATGGAGGTGAAAAATCACACCAAGAGTGACTGAGGAAATCTGTGAACCTGTGCCTTAGGTGAGGATGTTTTGTCAAAACTGACATTTGCCAGCATGATACTTCTTTTGGGATAAATACAAATATGAATTTACCCAGTACTTGCTTAGGAACATTTCTTTAAAGCAGGCGTTATTGGCTGTAGATAGACCCAGAACTGATAGGAGCATGAAGAAATGCAGTTAGTTTCTTATATGCTGAAAACTGTGTGTGAGAATTTCTTGTACACTTTGTATTCTTCTAGAGGCAGCAAAGATTTCAGTGAAACTTTCTAATTGTGTATATTAAGGCTGATTTATTCTCCTCCTTGGGCTTGATCCTTCTCACCCCCATTTTTTAATCTCAGACAATTTTTTATTTAACCTTTGAAGAAAGACTACTTAAAACAATACTAAATCATTTTTGTGTGAGAGAGGTCATTTTGAGAGTCTATGATCATATCAATAGCTATAATTGCATTTTAATCAGAAAAAGATCAAATATTGAATCCTTTTTCTTGCCAGAATTACTTCAGCCTCTGATTAGCCTATTATTTTCTGTGACCAGCTGTCACTTCCAGCACTTTTGCCTAAGAGTATAAACAGACTCCACAGATTTTTATGGTGGGGCTTTTTTGGTTTGGATTTGTTTGGTTTTTTATAAGAGAAATAAAACTTCATTGTGTACTTGCATTCAGGACTCAATTTAATTAAGGGAATTGATGTCCAAATCCATTTTTCTCCAAGTCAAAAAGTCCTTGAACTTGTTCAAGAAAGATGTCATAACTAGTTGGCATCAAAAGTTAGATGACAAAACAGCTTCCTGGATCTCTTCATTTATAAGACCTGTGTCTGTACTTTATAAGGAACAGGCAGCTTACTTTGGTTTTTTTTTTTTAATTTGTTAACAGTAAATGCTTTCTTATAAATCTAGATAACTGACTGCAATGGCAAATGACTTTTGGCTTAATGATTTGATGCTGGGATCAAGTGTATTTTTGTCTTTGGTAGGCTTCTCAGAGTATGTTCCCTCTGTCTACTGAGACCTAAGGTTTTTGAAGGTGTTTTTGGCCCAGCTTGTGAGGAAAGCATAGAGACAATACCTATCCTGTGATTTAGTTCTCCAACTTATGCTTTATTTACATTATTATTATTATGCTTTTTTAAGGATATTTTGGATTGTTTTAGAACATCCCCTGTAACAGTGATGAAATTACTCAGCCCTTATAACAGTGTCATTCTCTTGAAAATTTTGGGAGGTTGACTTCAGCTTGTGCATGGTTGGTTGCAGAGGATTTTGCATTTTAAGTGAAGAAAGGAAATACCCTACTACAGAGTAAAATTGACAGTACAGCTTTTACAGTCTTACTAAAAAGGACAATTGAGATTTGAGAAATACATAGGATAATTGCTTTCGAATAATTTAATGTAAATTTCTGGTGTTTGTGAAATTTTTTTGTTTTGTTAAAAGCAGTGTGAAAACATATTTTTATGTCAGCTATTTTGGACTGTACTTTTCTCTGTATTGAGATTAATGTTGAGAAAAAGGGTAAGGCATTTTTGTTATGGCCAATTTATTTTATTTCAGAGTGTATTATCATTTGGTGAAAGCCCTATTGATTAGTCTTCATAGCTTTACACAGCTTTTCTTGTAAGCACTTAAAAGTTTGAGTTGTCTCCGTCCCATAGGGCAGAAAGAAAGCCGTTAGTACCATGAAATTCTTCTTCTGTATGTTTCCAACAGCTTGAAGCCTCCTCTTGGAATGCAGAATATTAGCACATTAATGTTATTAACCCCTTTAGTAAGAAATGGTTTTGGAAGCAAAAATATTTTTGTATCTTCAAAGTCTAGGTTGTTTCTTCTATGTCAGTACAGTTTCTTAAAGCTGAAAAATGTGTTGCTGTGCAACAAACAGATGCTGCTCTAACAATGCAATACATTATGTACAAAAATGATCTTGGTTTTAATCATAGATGCTGATTTAATGAGAGAAGACTATCTTACATCAAAAATGGATTTAGGGTGTGATTTTGTTTTCTCTATGTTTTCTCTACATAATTAATAGGAATATGGTACCTTATATATTCTCTTTTAAATTTGAAAATGTACTTTGGTTTTATGCCATTTTATACTCCTGTTTTCTAGTTCTGCCTTGTACAGTACTCTTTTTTAAATTCCTTTTTTTGTGATATGAGCACAAGGGCATTAGTAAATCTTGTATCTTTAGTGTATTTCCTAAGAAAGTATTGCCTTTTTACAGAATCATTATGTTCACGTTTAATCCTTTCATTTTGCGCACATCTCCTTTTTCATTTATTTTCTAAATGTTTCCTTTCCAGTGTTTTTGTCCTGCATTTACCATCTTACATGTGGGACATATAAGATGTTTGTCTGTAAGTAATGTTACTTTATGGATCAGAAATACAATGCTCATCAATATCTTCAGACACTATCAGTACTTTATATCTTGAGAACACGCCTGACCCCCTGGGAGCGTTTCATTGTTGATATCTCGTCAGTTTAGCTTTCATTTTATTCTGCAGATATTTTGTAACTTAACTTTAGTTGCTAGCTCTAATCCCTTCTATCACCAATACAAATTTTGATTGACAATTTTACTTTTAGATAAAGTCAGATAATACTATACTTGGGGGGGAAAAAGTCTTCATATTGTGTTTTTAATTCCACTGAACCCAGCAGAGTTAAATGTAGTTTGGATGCACAGGGAAGAATTAATGATTGGAAGATACAGAGTTGGTAAATTATTTATTCTGGCCCTGAGGAAGCTGAAAAGCTGAGTGAAAGACTAATAAATCATTTGTGGTAGTGCTGGTTGTCACTTCCAATTATTTTAGACGGTTTTGTGATAAACTGCAGCACCTGCTAGATATCCCTGCACCATCCCTTGATGCTTGCAGTGCAGCTTGTTCAGTCGATTATCAAAGGCAAATTTGTCTAAAGTTTCCTCAGGTTGGAAAGAGAATTACTTTTCTCAGTCACCCCTTCCCCCATTTGTTAAGTTCCTTTTTCATTGCATACATGTAATAGGCAAAATCAATGATATATGTAGAATTTTATTGACATAATGTACATTCAGGTATGGTTGATGAAACCACTGAGGAACAGGATGAGGGGTGATGTGTCTGTGAGTGTAAATGTACCTTTGAAAAGCTTGCTTGCTTTCATCTTTCTGAATAGCGGTTGTTTCTCAGGTATGAAAACTAGTCCTCTGTTTTTCTTGTCCTCTGGTTTTGAGGATTGTGTTGCAGCTGGTGCTGAAGTTACCGAGAACACAAACTTGAATATCAGTTGACTTTGTAATTTGTTAAACTTTTCTGCCACTTATATCCAAAAGGTCTTAGTTTAAAATCATGATTACATGTACAGATCATACATGATCTGTATGCATGCAACATTTGCATTAATAGATTAAGGCAGAGAAAAGTAGTTGAAGGACTGGAGAAAAGATTTACGAAGAACACTGGAGTGATTTTTAAAAAAGGGAAAGAAGCAAAATGCTGGAAAGATTAAGGCTGTTGTTAGAGAAATACTGAACGTGAGATAAAAGGTGAAGAAATAAAGAACTGAGACGGGTTAGTGGAAGGCAGCTCTGGACAGCTGCAGTCTGGACACCCTTTTCTCTGAGACAGAAGAACCAGGCCTACCCTGAAAATACTTGTCTTTCCAAACTGAGGAAGTGATAAAATATAATGCCATTCTATCTGCATTGCTTGCAAGATTCTAGATTGTCATCTCAGAAAAGAAAAAAGTTTCAGAAAGTTGAGCTCAAAGTTTACATTGTGTGTTGTCTGAAGGATGGGGAGGAGGGAGCTCCTGATTGTTCAAGCGCTTAACACGTTCTATTTCTGCTCATCTTGGGGAAAGAACTGCAAAGGTTTAAAATTGCATTTATATTAAAATAAACTAAGTGCAAAGTAGGCAGCTTAAAGCTGTTGATACTCTCTTTCATGTCTCTGTTACTGGTGAAGGAATGCATCTTAACACATAGTGCTGAAGGACTTGCTTGTAGATGTTGAATGCTGTAACTTTACAGTTACATGGTAAGTTTTCAGTATCTTTTCAATTATCTTCCTAACCTCATCCACCCATATAACAATGAATTCTAAATATGCAGGGTCAGTACAACCTACAGCTCCAATCCTTGCAAGGTGAACAATTCAAGTTTTTAATATTGATTTCTGTTTTTCTGTTAGTGGGTCCCAGCTTAGAATTTCAAGTGAAATCTTTGTCATAGGAAGTGATGGTATTTTAACACAGATAGTTAGTTCAAGAAAAATCAAAGAAGTGACCATACTGACTAAAATCAAAATTAAAAGGGCTTTGTTTTCCTATTTTAAATCTTGTTCAGACATGCTTGTTTTTTTCATTGTGCTTCTGTAGGTCAGGAAGGAATCAGATGAAAAATTCAAGCACAGTCACCTTGTTTCCCCACATGACTTCAATACAGAGAGAGATCTGCAGAATTTCAGCTCTAGATCTGTGAACTTTAGGAAAGCTCCTTGAGCACATCGGTTCAAATTTCAGCAAGTAGAATCTAGGTGCCAGAAAAACACACAAAGCTCTGTCAAGGGGTACTTGCTGTCTGTGGGGGCAGGACTTTTTGCTTTTTCCTGGAAGGTTATTTTATTGTGTTTGTTATTTGCAATGAATGATGACAGTATAGAAATGCAGGCTGTAGGAGCAGATTTATATTAGTATAATCATGTTATTATTTGAGAATATTTCTGTAAGCATAGTATATCGATAGTAACAGAAAAATCAGTGGAATTATTCCTGCAGCTTGAATCAGCCATTTATTCATGATTTGAACATAAAGACTTACATGTACATTAATCATCAGTTTTTAACTTTCTTAATGTTCCCAAGGAAAGGTTGCGTCTGTAGTAAACTTGGTTTTCAAAAAATATATTTTTACTGTAGTACTTTTGTACTTATTTATTGCTAAACACAACTAGTACCTTTCTGCATTTTTAAAGCAGTTACATTTACAAATATATGTACATATTGTTTACATGTACAAAATTAATGTTTTTAAAATTTTGCATGAAAATGAAAACCCAGTTAATTTATTTTTAGGACATTTCAAATTCCTGTTCAGTTCACACTGAGTTAAGTGCACAAAGTAGTGATATGTTGGGTTTTTAACATACATGTTAAATGGGTAGGACAAAAAATGCATTTTGAAATCAAAATGGATTTCTTTAATGAGATATTTATAATAAACTGAACTGGTAACTCTTCTTTAAAAAAGGTGAATTTTGTTGTCAGAAAATCTTTCTTATTCTGTTTTAAACTGGAACAATTCTTTCTGCTTCTCCCCTTCTTTTACAACATTCAAAGTTGTTGAACTGTCCCATCCAAAACCTTGAAAAAATCAGATGGGTTATTTAGAATCCCATATGAGAGATTGTCACAGTCTATAAATGCTGAATAAGTAAATAATAACTACTGAGCAGAATATTTCCAGGTTTTTGTCTGTTTTTTCCTTAAACCTTTAGCAGTGAGGCATATGACAACCAGAATTACTCAGACCACACACTCTTCTAGTATTCTTTTTCCAGCCTGTCCAAGAAAAGATTCTAAGAAGGTTTGCTGAGGAGTCTGTGGCAATATTTCCCAAATACACTTCTCTGCCTTTTGGAGATCGGGAAGCTTTTGCCGAGGAGAATCAGCAATGGTGTCTTTTTACCTATCAACCTGAAGCTGTATTGTTTGGGGCTTGTGAGTTTTTTGTATGTTATTTTTTTGGTGGTGGTGTTGTTCATCCCCCATTTTTTTCTCCCCTCCAAAAATCAGGTAACTTTTTGATCCTCTGTAAAATTTTAACGTCCCACAGTAAACAGTTCTGTGGCTTGACTTTTAAGTAAGTACTAGAAGAAATAACTCCCTTTGTTTGTTTTGCAAGTGCCACTTAGTAACTACATTCAGTTACTAAGCCCATGTTCTAATTTTATGCCCTAAAATGGAATAACAAACCAGTGGGGAAGAACATCAGCCAGGCTGAAAGCAAAAAAAAGAAAGAGAAAGGAAGAGTGTATCAGCTTTGTAAGGAGGGGCAGGCAACTCAGGACTACAACAGTGTTGTGAGGGTATGAAGGGAGAAAACAAGAAGAGTCAAAGCCCAACTAGAACTTAATCTGGCCACTGCTGTAAAAGAAAAAAGTTTCTGTAAATACATTAGCAAGAAAACAAGGATCTAGGACAATCTCCATCCTTTATTGGATGAGGAAGAAATATAGTGACAAAGAAGAAGGAAAAGGCTGAGGTGTCTTCTTTGCTTCAGTATTTAGAAGAAAGACCTGCTGTTCTCCAAGTACCCAGTCTTCTAAGCTGGAAGACAGGAACAGGGACCAAAATGAAGTTTCCATACTCCCAGGGGAAGTGTTCAGTGACCTGCTACACCACTCAGAAACACACAAGTCTATGGGGATGGGTGGGATCCACCCAAGGGTAGTGAGGGAGCTGGCTGAAAAGTTCATGAAGTGCTTTAAAGCATTTACCGGAAGCTTTGGCTCACTGAGAACGTCCCAGTTGACTGCAACTTTGCAAGCTGACAAAGTGAAGCCAGTCTACAAGAAGGGTCAAAAGGATGATCTGGGGAACTAAAGGCTTGACCTCAGTGCTGGGGAAGATCATGGAACAGATCATCCTAAATGCCTGGCATGTACAGGACAACTGCATGATGAGACCCAGCCAGCGTGGGTTTGTGAAAGGCAGGTTCCTTTTATCTAACCTGATGTCCTGTGATGTGGTGATCCATGGATCACCACTGGATGAGCGAAAGGCTGTGAATGTTGTTTACCTGGCCGTGAGTCATGGCTTTGCCACTGTTTCCCATAGTGTTCTCCTGGAAAAACTGGCTGCTCATAGCTTGGATGAGTGTACCGTTGGATGGATGGGATGGATGGGATGGATGGGTGGATGGGTGGATGGATGGATTGATGGATGAGCCCAGAGAGTGGTGGTGAATAGAATTACATCCAGCTGGCAGTCAGTAACAAGTGATGTTCTCCAGGGCTCAGGACTGAGACCAGCCCTGTTAAGTATCTTCATCAGTGATCTGGATGACATGATCAAGTGTACCTGCAGTCATTTTGCAGATGACACCAAGTTGGGGAAGAATGCTGGAGGGTAGGAAGCCTCTGCAGGGACGTCTGGACAGGCTGGATGATTGGGCCAAGGCCAATGGTCTGAGGTTCAACAAGGCCAAGTGCTGAGTCCTGCCCTTGAGTCACATCATCCCCAGGCAGTGCTACAGGCTGAGGCAGGGTGGCTGGAAAGCCGCCCAGTAGAAAAGGACCTGGGGATGCTGGTTTACAGCAGCTGAACATGAGCCAGTGTGTGTCCTGGTGGCCAAAAAGGCCATTGGCATCCTGGCCTGTATCAGGAGTAGTGTGGCCAGCAGGACAAGGGCAGTGATTGTTCCCCTCTACTGGGCACTGATGAGGGCACATCTTGAGTCCTGTGTCCAGTTCTGGACCCATGAGTGCAAGAAAGACACTGAGGTGCTGGAGCATGTCTGTGTGCTAGAGCAGGGCAATGAAGTTGGTCTGGAGCACAAATCTGATGAGCAGTAGAAGGAGCTGGGGTTATTTAGCCTTGAGAAAAGGCCTTGTGAGTTTATTGCTCTCTACAACTACCTGAAAGGATGGTTCTATCCAGGTGGAGGTCTCTCACTTCTCCCAGGGAACAAGCACTAGGACAAGAGGGAATGGCCTTGATGATCATAAAGGTATTTTCCGACCTAAACATTTCTATGATTCTATTATTCTGACTCCTTAGGATTGCTCTTTAATCATCTTACATGCTTGTACAGAAAAAAATATGACATAAAAGAGCTTTCCTCCAACAAATAATTAGTAATCTGTCTTTGTGTACTGCACAATAGAATAATGTCGTTAAGGTAATCTGCGTACTAAAGGCAGTGTAAAGTAAAGAACAGTATCCCTGTTTTTCTTAAAAAATGATGAGTGTCAATTCCAAATTGCTGGTGAAAATGTTGATTTGTTGAATCAAACTGCATAAAGTGATTAAAATATTGATTTAATGACAATTGTATCACTTCTGTAAATATTTATGTAGTGCACTTCCTTCTCTATTAAAATTAGTTTAGGAAGTATTCCCCAATATTCAATCCTTTTTTTTCTTTGCTGTTGAAAATAGTGATAAATTATAGAGCTACTAAGCCTCACATCCTTTACAGGGTATTTACTGGAAACTGTTCGGAAAAAAATTCCAAAGATTGGTAGCCTTGATTCAAGCGTGGGAGTTCATACATACCTAATATACTGAAATTCTTTTTTATGTTTCTGCCTTAAGATTTAGGAAGACTGCAGTGTATACAGTGCAATCAGCTGTTCAAAGCAATTTTGGCTAACAAGCTACAGAACACAGAAAATAGAACTGAGGAAAAAAAAAAATGATTCAACCTTTTACCTTCTACATTAGACCACTTTTCAAATCCATCGTCTCTGTCATTTAAAGCAGGTATCCAGAAAGCACAGTAAAGGTATTTGCCAATGAGCAGTTGTTCATGTGTGAAGGTGATTGTCAGCTTTTTAGTGTTTGCTTCCTCTGGAACAACAGTGAGAAGTACATATTATAAAAAGAGGGGTAAAGCTCTGTTAGTAACAGCGTGGCAGCTCTTGGCAGACAAATCTAGTACTGAGGTGGACTAGGGGGGATCTTGCCTCTCTGCTGAGGTCTAATGATCACATCACCCATTGTAGTGTTTGGTGATGCTTCAGCTGTTCTGTGTTCTATCAGTCTGCTTCAAGGAAATAAGTATTAACAAAAGAGAATCTTGTTTTGTGCTAAGGGTTTAAAAAAGTTTTGATGTGTAGGAGAGCAAGAGCAAGAAAAGGACTTCAGACTTACAGTTGATTATGGTGGTTGCTCCCTGGTAGGAATGTTTGTTTTGAGTTCTTGGACCAACCTCCAAGAAAGTTCTGTCCTTCATGTGAAAGACTTGTCTTTCTGATCACAGCAAATTTTCTTCCCCGTGGAAATCTGGGTAGTTATTTAACCAAAGTCAAGCAAGTACCCAGAAGAGAGAGCTCAAAACCCAGAATTTTATGCTTTGATCCTGAAATATGCTGCAGCTGAGTGATGATGAAGATATGAATAATTGAGTAACTTTTAGTCATTGCTAGAATGGAGTAGAGTTTTCCAGCTAACAGAAGTGGTGATAAGTGTTTGTTCTGCAGATGCTGCCAAATACCAGGTTAGCATCAACAAAGAATGTAAGTGTTGCTAAGCTACAGAGTAGATTGGTGAACTGTGAACATTATTTAAATGATGTTTTCAGTTGTTGAGTTTTTTGACCATCTCTTACCCATCTCTTCACTGGATTACATTAGCCAGATGTTTGTCCATGAGGTGGCTTTGTCCAGCTACTTCAAGGTTGTGGCAGAACAGGCATTTAGAGTGGTGCATTGGAACCCCACTAATCCTATGCCTGTGTCACTTAGCAAGTCTCAAAACAGCTGCATGTAGCTCTTGAGAAGATGCAGAAAAAGAATTGATACTTCAGAAATTTCACAGGCAAGGAACTGGTGGGAATTGTTCAGAGTTTTCTGCCAGACTTATGCAGATCACTCTACTTCAGTAACCAGGACTTGTGTCACATCTTTTAAAGGTGAGAGTTCATCATAGATAGGTCCATAGCTGTTGAGATACACAGAAGAGTGAAAGTGGTTTTGCTTTTTACAAAGAGATAATATAGAGATGCTGCTAAGTGCTTTCAGTCCCTTACTTGATCTGAAATTAAATACGCTTGTATTTGGCCTTTGTCAAGTAATTTCATGACTTACTTGGGGATGGGTTGTGTGATACTGGGAAGTAAACTTCTTCTGGTTGTGTTTGCTCACTGTTAGATTGCTGAGTGTTTGAAAGAGGAAGGAAAGATTCTTCCATTACTGCACTATTTATGTCCAGAGATATGGAAGTTCATGACTCTGCCATGAGAGTCACGGATGATGTATTGTATTTGGAAATCTTTACATGGCAGCCCAGACAGACCTTCATAAAAAAACATGCTGAAGATTGAAAGCATAGGTGATTACTATTTGTGAGAGCGAGCAAAATAGTTCCTTATTGTTGCAAAAACCTTATATATGTGGCTGGTCTCAGTTAGGCTTTTATGTGCTCAACATTAAGAAGGATAATTCTTTGAGTAACCTTTTGAGACCTGTGCTTCACACTGTGTCACTCTGGTTATCTGGTGACCAGGACCTATGCTTTTGGAAGGAATCCCTAGGCTTGTGGTGTGCCCCCAGCCAGGAATTTGAGACATATGTTTCAGTTATAATCCTTTACTTTCTGTCAATTAACTTTTGGGTGCTATTTTATTTGTTAATCTTTCAGAAAACCTGTTAACTAAGAGGGAAACTGGCTGTCATGATGGCCCACTATGTTCATATGTGGAGCTAAAATGCAGTGGTCATTTCACTGTGGTTTCATCACTGCTGGAGTTTGTGGATACCCTTGGCCCTTTCTGGTGTATCCAGAAGCCTTGGACACTCTTGTTGACCGCTGCCTTAAAAAGCCAATGTTCTGTCAATGGCACTGATCAGGTTGCATTGATCTTAATTTTGATATTTTGCTTCTATCCTTAAATTTCAGCTAGTCTTTGCTGTTTCTAAATGCCTCTTAAATGCCTTCATCCTGCTGCATAGTGTTGGCAATAGTTCTCTTGTGCACAGTTTGCAGAAATAACAACAGAGTCAGACTAAGGACAAAGTTGTATTGTTGCTCCAGATTGTTAATTTTTCTCTCTAAAGATTAAGAAGATTAAATTTCAGATATGGACATTATTGGATAGTATTTAAACACTAATTAAAGGTACTAAATATAAAATTGTGACTCTTGCTGTTCTCTTTGGAAGCTGGAATTTACTTCATTGCAGAACAGTATAGGCTGCTAACTGAACAGTGGCTGCAATTATTTCTCAACTTTGCTCTTACCTGGATATTGTCATTGCCGATATTTTCAGACTTAGCAGCTTACTGTTTGACAGTAGAAATCAGGCTGATTAACGTAACTGGGAACTGGAAAATAGAAATATGCTCTTTAACCAAGATGTTCTTGATGAAAACGTGTGTAATGATATGTGATTTTTTATGAGTCTGTATTGCTCTGTATCCACTGTGAATTTATTTGGAGGGAAAGAGATGCAAGATGTGGGCATTTGATTTCCAACTTCTTGCTTATTTGTGTGGTGCATTATTTATTTAAATGGTAAAATAGTAAATTTAAGGCATGTGGCATATTTTTTTCTATCTTTAACATGTTTTTTACTGTCTTTGTATCAGCTACCATTTACTGAATTATGCTTTGAAAGGATGCTTTTCTTTTGTAAACTTGAGTTGAAGTTTGGCTTTTCCTTAAATCTAGGAAAACCCCATTACACTGAATATTTGTCTGAAGAATCAGGCTTTCACTTTTAGCCATTAAGTCTCACAGGTAATTCTGTTCTTATTTTGACTAAAGATGGGTCACTTCAGTGCAGTTCTTCAGCATGCCATGTTGGGAAGATGCTTTATTTCATAACAAGAACTCTGGAAATCGGGAATGCAAAGATCAGGGCAATTTGAAATCAGTCTTGAATTTTGCTCTGTGCAATTCTCAGCCTGCTGATATTTTGAGTATTGCAGCTACTTGAACATTTGTGACTTCTAATGCTACATTCATGCAATGGGAGAGGTGATAGGAAATCGTTCTGTCTGGATAGTCTTTGTGATTCATATTACCATAATAATAAGAATGAGAGTTTTCATCCTGACTACAAAAATACAAGTTTGTGAGTACTTAAAAAGTCTGTTTTAAAGATGTGTGAAGCACTTGGTTTTTTTTCTTCAAAATAGCTGTATTTTGAAGAGAAAGAGTTTCACATTGCCTAACTTTTGAGTCTGACATTGGTGACTCTGCTAATTGTAATAGAGCTGTGGAACTGTTTCATTCCAGATGGAACTTTAATCTGGCTTCTGATTGAGCTGAGTGTCCTTGTAGAGTCTCTTAGCATCTGCTTTGGAAATGTATATAACATTATTCAAAATTTGCACCAAATTAAACCACCCTAAGGCTATAATTCAATTTTTCTTTATTGAGAAATGTATTGTCAACAACTTTATGCCATAGAGTAAAATCTGCACTAGATCTATTAGTTTTTTGGCTATTAACTGGTCATTTAGATTGCTGTGATTGAATTTCCAGGTTCTTCAAGTTTACCTTATCAATTGTAAGCTTACACTAAGGAATCAACAAATAAGGCAAATGTGGTCTCCTGTTGTTTTTTTGTTTATGGGTTTTTTTCTGCTAAAAGTAGATGAACTTGAATTGATGCTTTCTAGCATAAATGATTGGATTATATTTTTATTTATCAAACAGTAATGTTTTAATGATTCTGGATAAATTCTGTGGATAAGGTTTCAGTTGCCTGTTTTGGTATTTGGATTGTAAAATCAAAAGGAATGCATGAAATATATTGAAATACACATCACATCAATTGAATTCTGTATCTTACTTTAGTTTCTCTTATATCTCTAATAGTTAGTGATTGTGACTTTTCTTATTTCTCACTTTTCTGAAGTCTGCTGTATTTAATTATAGTTTTTATTATAAAATCTTCTTGAGCTCAGTATAGCTGCTGTTTTGAATGCCAGTTCTGTTACTAAAGGTGGTCAGATTAGCGAAGCAAGTTGATGCATTTTTTCAGTTAAGACATGATTTGTGAAATAGTCCCTGACTGGTTATGAGGAGACTCTAATGAAGTTATGAAGTGTTAGGTAGCTGTGTATGTTGATGGTAATGTTCAGTAGATACTCTTCTTATTTCAGTTTTGGGCTTGAACAAAATTTAAAACCGCAGAATTATGAACTGAAATTGTGGTAAGCCAACTACCAGTGTTACTGATTTTTGTTTATTCACTTTTTTCTTCCTTCATTGCTGAGTGGAAGAGCTGTATGCACTTAGCCAAGTTCAGTCCAGTAAATTGGTAGAGCAATGTGTCAAGTCCCTTTATAATCTACTTTTCTTATTACAACTATGGTACACAACAGAAACCAAAGTAGAACTTCCTATGTACAAATGCCATTCTCTCCACTTCCAGCAGACTGACTTGCCCAGCTTTTTGGAGAATGGGTGTCACAGTCTACATCAGGAGTGGAATCTTAGCCCTGGTTCACTGACATTATCCCCACTCCAGCTTCATGCAGTGTTAGATGTCCCCATCCTCCTCCATTAAGTTCTTGGGCAAGTCTCTATGCATTTATTTGAATTTGTGTTGAAGAAAAAACAGAAGTTATTTATTTTGTATTCCACATGCTTCTGGTATTTGATTTAAAAACAATTAAATTGCTATGAGAACAGAGTTTCAACCCCCAAAAATGGGTTAGCCATTCAACTGGTGTAAAAGGAAATCACTTCCCTAACATATCTTGCTTTGGACATATTAGCTGCCTTACTCCATATTTCTTCATGCTCCACCTTTTATGCTTGAAGAAGTTTAGAGATATTTGTGTTTCCAAGTTCTTTGTCAGTGAACAGAAGAGGTTGCACACAAGTTACTTCGTGGCAGAAGCCTTTCTTCTGGAGGAAGGCAGGTACCGGGCCAGAATGGGATATCTGTCTCCTGTCAGACAGACTTAAATCAGCATTAAACTGTCATGCATTTATTAGAGTGTACAGAAATGGCAAAATTTTTGTGGTTTCTTTCCTTACTTTTCAAGCATCCTCATTTATGTGTTACGAGAGACAATAGTTATGAAGTGAGAGTACACATGAGATAGAGACACAGTTGCCAAATCTCTCTGGTATCTTAATGCCATCAGCTTGTACTGAAGTCTGAAAATATATGACCAAATCACTCATTAATTTCTTGAGAGTGGTTGAAGAGTTAATACCATCGTTCAGACTGTCTTTTCCAGCACGATGTTGGAAAGATCCCAAAACTAACACAATATCACGGAAATGGGTATCTAGGAATGCAGTAAGAATATTCTGCCTTTTCTTCCACCATCTTTCTTCTAATATTTTATATTTCAGTACCTCTCGGCAATTTGCTTTTTCAAGTTTTTTTCATATCAAAAACAAGTGAAAAAAAACCAAAAAAAAACCTTCTTTCATTTACTTAACCAGTGTATTCCATCCATGATGCTTACAAAATCCCATCATTGCTTTGTGATTTGACTGTTCACTTGGTGAGTTTCAAACCTCTGTTACTTTTTTATGTACAGAAAATTGTTGTAATCTAGGAAATTTTACTTTGCAGGCATATATCTAATTTTGTAAGGACTAAGTACAAATTAGGTCTTGCTTTTAGTCACAAATAAAAAGGAAATATTCTAAGGTTTTTTTAAAGCACCCAATGACAATTTTCAGTCTCCATGGAATAAGAATTTTATGATGGTTCTTTTCATTTATTCTCATCTGATGACATGAAATTGAAGAATAAAGCATGGAGAAAAACGGACCATAAAAAACATGGTTTGTGGGAACATGACCTACTTTCAATAAGTTACTATTTCCCTCTTCTTTCTCTTATATGAAAATTTTTTTTTGTAGGTCACACATACTGTCAAATACCTAGTATGGTCCCCAGATTAGTGGTGCTGCCATTCAGCTGATCAGCTGGAGAGATGAAGCTAATTTAATATCTATGTGATGGTTGTACCAAAAAGAGTTGCAGATTGGTGTACAGTGTATTTATTTTGTAGTTTGAGAATTGTTAAAATACTATTTGCCATAATTAAAATTATTTATAAAAGTGTGAAAAATAATAGGCTGTTTCTTGTGAGTTTTTAGCCATTGGTTATTAGTAAGTTTAATTTATCCATACTAAAATGAAATTAAATTACATAAATAAATATCTCGGATTAATGTAGATGTGCTTCAATTAAATTGTTAAAATCCAAACGAAAAGGGGTTAAATAAAGTGGAAATATTTAATTCATAGATGCCTGGATTTTGGTTTGACCTATGTTTGTTAAAGGCAGATATGTTTGTCATTCTGATGAAGATGCATTTCTTCTTACCTTGCTGTTGACAGAATCTCACCTACTTTTCCCATTTATTATGATAATAGTCTACCAGATGTCATATGTCACAGCCTGGTGAAGTTGTCTCTGCCTATTACCACTTACATATAATGTGCATTCTAGGTTTTCTTTCCTTAATTTAGAAAATTTTATATGCTCTTTGACATCCCCTGTTTTCTTAGTAGAATAATAGAGGCAAACTATTTAAAATACTTGAAAGCAAGTTTAGAAAGAATAGGCTATTTTATTCCCATTTTAAATAACATTATGCTAAAAGTCTGCCTTCCTATGGATGGATAACCTGAATCTCATACAAATGGTCATACATTTTAAAACTCCAGTAAGTTATGTTGTGCAACTTTTTTTGAAAACTGTCTGTTTCAGTGGGCAGATACATAGGTAAGTTCAAATAAGAAAGGCTGAAAATATAAATTACTGTATGTTTTGGAAACAGCTAGTGATAAGAGCATCAGAAATCACATCTCTTTAGCTAAAACATAAAACTGGACAATGGTCTTTTCTCAAAAGAGTTATAATCTACAGGACAGGATAATCTCTTACATGTATGTACAGATAGGAGAGGAGTCCAAAAAAGTTATAGCACAGATACAGCAAGCTGCCTTGTGGTTGAAGGTGTAGCATTGTACATCCCTGTGAGTTAAAGCCCCATGGAATTCACACCATGCTTGTGATGTTGGGAGCCTCATGTTGCAGAAGAAGTAGAGCTACCTGTGAAAGCACAGCCAGAGTGGGGAACTAGCACTTTTCAATTGTATTGGAAAATTTTACTTCTGTACAAAGCTTTGTGCTGAAAAGGTTCATATCTTGAAAAATATGTATTTTCTACAAGTTTGAGCTGTGTTTATTTTGCATTATGTATCAGCAAAGAAGATCACACTGACGTTTCATTCTGATGTTTTGTTTTTATGTTTGGCTGCTTTTTTCCTGTTAAAAAAAGGTAAAAGTGCCCTCTAGATTCATGGATTTTGTGCTTGCATGCTAGAACCTACAGGATTCCATTTAAGATATGCTTTTTCTTTCAGAATCAATATTCAGAAGTTTAAAGGCTTTTTTATTTTTTGTCCAGGACAACAAGAACATGCAACAATCAACAATATAATGTAGTTTGTTTTCTTACATTTTACTGTGGAATTGTTGATACATAAGGGTTACTGTTGCACAAAAATGCTTTTGTTCTTCTACAGTAATATTTTAGATGAAAGAATGAGTTCTTCTCTGTACATTCCTGAAGGGATCATTGCATTCCTTAAAGCTGCATTATATAATGTAATATAGATGAATATGTCAAAAGTCAACATAGGAAACTTATGCTTGAGGTAGGAGAAATCAATATGAAGCCTGACATTTTTCTTTTATGTTTGCAATATCTGTGCAACCAGAATTGACCAAGGCTCAGAATATTTGTAATTAGACCATCCTGAAAAAAAGGATTGAAATAAAAAGTGGGTCACTCTCTGAAATCCATATTGTACTCGTGAAATTTCTTTCAAAATGAGTTTTAATTTCTCATTAATAAAAACCCAGTACTTAGGTTTAATTTATATGCCTTTCCAAGACTGGAATTTTTCAAGTGACTGTATTTTAATTTTAAAATTAAAGCAAAGGAATATGTTAAATTTCAAAGGTTAATTTTCTGTAAAAGTCAAACAAAACTGAAACGATGTATGTTCAATAGGAATCCCTCTTTTATTGAGATTATTATTTGTCAGTTGTCCACCTTTGTAAAATGAAAAGTGTAACAAAAAAAAAAGAGGGGAGAAAATTTGTATAAAATAACTGATTTCTTGGATTGTTTTCCTCCTCTGTCCTTAAACAAAATGTAGATCGCAAATCCCAGTCCTCCTGCAGTCCTGTTACACTGAGCAAAAGGCAGACTTGATGCACCAAAAAAAAAAATTTGTTCAGTCTTATGTTGAGAACATTTTTCTAAGTGAGCAAAGCCTATATTTAGAAAATATTTCTACCTTTCTATAGCAAGGACATCTGAAGTATTTATACCAATTTTAATAATGGGGCATCAAAAAAGGATATCTTTAGGCTAATGGAGCAAATATGGAGTAGTTGATGAGCTGTCTGCACTTCAGAATTCAACACTTAGACATGATTAGAGAATGTATGCATTTTCTTCAGTCTGGAAGCAGTAGCAAGTTTAATAAAGCTGAAATGACGATCAGTTTTCTCTCTCTACAGTCCATAATACCAATTAGACAAATATACTTAAATTTCTTACAAAGGCCTAGATCTCAAATAAAAGAAGCAGTTTTTACAGTATTTAGAAATAATTCTACTGTAAGTTTTGATTTAAACTTGTGGTGTAGGCTTGTGGACTCTGATCTGTTTTCCAGAGCTTTTTATTTTCTTGTGGTGTTAATATGACAACATAATTTTATATGGTCAAATTTATTTTGTAGTATGGTTCTTGCTCAATTTTTTTCCAGATGTGTTTTGCATAAACACCAGGAATACAGTTGGTGATGTTTTCCAGCATGCACGGCACTTCGTTTGCTAACATCTGAATTAGCAGAATATACTTTTTAATGTAGAATCAATAATTTCATATAAAATGAGCCTTTTTTAATTGTTCAATCCTATTTCTTTATTTTTATTAGGAACGGCTTAGTTGTTTCATACTTGATCACTTTGTCTACACATTACCACTTTGTGTGTGTGTGTGTAGTTTGCTACTTGTTTCTCAGCAGTAACGTCTCTTCAGCTCTAAATCCAAGGAAGAAACAAGTATACAGATTTATTTTTATTCTTGCATTTTGTCTGCGCTTCACTCATGTGTTTTCATTTTATTGGCCCAATAGGCCAAAGAGAAAACTATGACTTTGTATGCAAAGAGATGAGGTTAGTTTTTTTATTCTAATATGAAAAAATTCATATTAGATTATGAATTAATATAATTTTAAAAAATCAGAATTTAACTGTTAATAAAGATGCAATTTTAAAAAGTACTGTCATTGACGCTCATTCAAAAAACATATTTAATGTATTATCAAAACCATTTAATTTCCTTTAAAATAATCCCCAGTCTCTGAGCACTTTTTACTGAGAATAGGTATAATCTCATGTACTGTGTAACTTTACTAATTTTAGCTGAAGTCATTCTTTTGCCCTATCAAAGCTGGCTCAACTACAAGGAGGTGGAGGTGTGCTTCTGTGCAGTGGTGGTGTTCTCCTGAGCAGAACTCCAGCATTACCAGTTCCTGACAGCTGCAAGCCAGCCTCTGGGCATCTTGCTAAATTTTCAAATGTAATTATACAGTAGACTTCCTTTAACAAATTCTGTGTTCCCCGCTATAATTATAACAGCTCTTGCCTCTAGCCTGTTCGTTATCTTACAACCCGCCTCCATATCTCCCACTGCTGGCTAGTGTTATCCAGTAGAGCTGATGGATCTAGAAAAGCAGAGTTTATTCTCTCTGCTGTCTTTCATCCATACAGAAGATACGTTTCTTCTGATCCATCATACTCATATGAAATGTCCCTTCAAGCTGAAGATTGTTCTCTCATTCACAGAAGAGCTGTTGGTTAGCATGCCACTTTGATTTTTCAAACCATTTTTGATTGTCATTACAGGACAGGAGTTAAGGAATTATTAAGAGCTATCCATGAAGTGGCTGAAGAAGCCAGGACAAAGAAAGGAGGTCTTCTAAAAAAACTTTGTTTTCATGATGTGCAGTTCAGGATATAATTTCTTTCTACTTATTTGTGTGTTAGGTTTTCATGTGTTCATCCTCCTTTTAAGAACAAACATGTAATGCATTAATAAAAATAATCAGTGATTCTTCTTTTACATGAAATGCTACGTAATTTTAGCCAAAGAACGATGAAACAGGAAAAGTTATCCACAGATATTCTCAATCTACTATTGGCTCATGACAAAGAAATTTAAAAAGAACTATGCAGAGTAATAATCTCTTGTCCACCTATCTGTTAGCAAGGGAAGTGATGGGTTTGTATATGGAAATCTGAAGGTAAGAGATAAATCAGAGGGAACTTAAGCTGTTGAAGATGTGCAGAAACACTTCTCCTTTTTCTTCAGTCTCTTACTGTAGTTGGCTGTGGTAGGTGGACTATATTGAAGAACTGTATTGCCTGGAAGGTGACAGATTCCCACTTCTCAGTCTGTCCTGCAGCAGGATCAAGTACACATTGATCAAACCTTTCCTGAGAAGCTTCAGTTTGTGTCATACCCCAGCAGTCCTTGAAGTCATGCTCCCATTGACTTTCCATAGTTTGTCCACATCTTCTAAGAATTATGGTATCGAAAACTGTATAAAGTACAGAAAGAGATGGAAAAAAGTAATTTTCAGTTGTTCAATGCAGGTGCTGCCACATGTGCTACCTACCACTTGTGCACACACCCAACCATATGCACTTCGTGTGCTTGCCAGTGTATTTCGGTGAGATGTGTTTTTCAAAGATCCAACAAAATTTACTCTTTTTATTTGCATTCCTCTCTCTTCATTGATACCCTATGTAATGGTTTACTGGTGGTCCATTTTTTGTTCATATCTATGATGTGCCTTTTATAAAGGTAGCACTTTTGATTTGTCTTTATTGATTTCTGACTATATCTTCCATTTTTCAAAAGCATTTGGAAATCTTTCCTTTGAGGTGCTGGTATTTTCTACCAACATTCTATTATCTGCTGAATTTAAAAATACTACTTGGAGTCACTAGGATTGTTATGAAAATACCAGATAGAAACAGATCAAACAAATGTCTCTGAGTAACATTTGTAATATGTGTATATGGTTTGAGAGAGCTGTTAAAAGTATTCTTTTTAGAACAATTGCTCTCTGATTTCAATAGTTTTTGTGTCCAGCTTATAATGATTATGTCTGGACAATATTTTGTTATATATGGCAGAAACAATGCAGAACATGTTTAAAATCTCTCTAATCTGAAGTTTGTATCACATCTACTGATACCTCCCATCCATGAACCCAGTTAGCAGTGAAGTCATTCAGATGAGTTTGAAGGGATCAATTTTTTTTTCTCTATGTTCTTTTATCTTCTTGAAATTTGTTTGTGCAATATTAGGTTCTAGAATCTTTTCAGGTTTCACTAGTAGACTGTAACTTGAAGGTGTAGCCTAAACCCCCTGAGGGGAGACTGGAGAGGACTTGTTCTAAATTTGGTTGATTGGTTTTTTCTTTTCTATGTCTTTTGATTTCCTTTATTCTGATCTTTTAGAGATAATGAGACAACAGATGTTATGTCTTTCTCTATAATTTCAGCAAGACTTTTCAGGGTGGTGTTTTTTGGTTTTTTTAAATTCCTTTTGTTACTTTATTTCCTCTCCTTGTTTGTAGCAATGGCATGTGTGTCTTGAATCACTGTAGGTCTCATTGATCACTGGTACAGGACACGGATGATGACTTTTTTTCCAGTGAGACAAGCTGACAGGATATGTAGAAGAAATTTTCTTTGCTTTTGCATGTTTTGTAACTTCAGAAAGGCACAGTTAGGCTCATGGTAGTAAGATTTCAAAGGTTACCATCAGAATATTGTGTTCCTTTGCCACAGCTTATCTACTAGGTGGAATGGCAGTAAGCAGGTCAGTTCCAAAAAAAATGAGATCCAAAATTTTGCTTCTCTGAAATGTAAAATTAGAGGTGATTACATAGGTAAAATCATCATTGTAGCCTTTTGAACTGCAGGCCATTAAAATGGGTCAGGTAGAAGATTGGGGTAGGACATGGGGGACTTTGTCCTCGGCTGTTATATCAAAACGTATTAAGGAAATCCTTTTATCCTGAATGACTTTGGCTTTGATATTAGGTAGGATGGCCTATGAGTGGCCTTTTCTTTGTGTTTAATAAATTTGTGTATTACCACTTTCTCTTGTATATTGCAAGATGGAGAATTTCACCCTGATATAAAGCTACAAAATTAGGAGCAGCGAAAGCAGGGTGGATTTTTTTTCAAGTCTGTCATATAAGCTGAGCCCTCTTGCCCACCAACAGAGAATGAGAACAGAAGAATTGTTTATACCAATTTTTACTGTCTCTTTAAAATTCAGTGTTTTATCTTTTACCTTTCAGTTTGCTTTATAGGTCACTTAATTTTTGTTACTTTCCTTTATTATGAGCTAAGAACAGAATGTTGCTGAATATGCTAAAATAAATGTATATTTTTTAAAGTTGGCATTTAAGCAGACAAAGAATCATGCTTAATGTTGCTGCGATAATAAATCGTACTATAATTGATTGTTGATAGAAACCCTTAAAATATGTTTTTATGGTTGAAATATACTTTGGATAAACAGTGTTCAGTTTGCCTATTAAAATAATTCACTATATACCATGGTTTCTTTGAGTATTAAGGAAGTAGGACTTTTCCAACAACAGTAATTGGTTGACACTGCTTGACCTTAATGCAAAGCTACAGTATTTAATGAACAAACGGAGGGAATAAAGTTTTGATAAATAAGGCAATTTTCATGAAACCTTTAGAAATATGCTTGAAGTCTTTTAGTGTTAGATTGACGGTTTCTCCTTTTGTGAAAAGAATAAGTGAATAATTTAAGGCTATATTTCATGTTTTCAGATCTTCATTCTGTCATATAAATAATAGACTGTGAAATGCAGCAGCTCTTGCATTCACAGATTTAATAGACCTGTACAAGTGAATATCTTTCTTGGCTTCTGGCATCTTAGAATGCTCTTTGGTGTGTACCTGAGAAGCAATGCAAAAGTGGGACTCTCTTCAGTGACCATACTTTAAACATGCCACATATTCTGTTTTTAAAGGAATTGTTCTTCTTAAAATAATTTCATTGCATCTTGATGTCAATATTAGTATTTTTGAGTTTTAATTCTGTATTATGATGGACAGGTGTCAAAAAAGCAGGACATGGCTATTTGAAATTAAAGTCCAATTTAAAATTTATTTACTTAGAGAGAGACTGTGTGAAAAGAATCCAGATTTGAATCCCTCAGCATAAACATTGGAAATACCATTGAATCTTGATGAGAAATTAATCAAATGTATTTATTAAAATAGTGAAATATCAGTATAATTTGTTTACTACATGAATTCTTAGTGCTGTAAATATTTTAATGGAGACAGTATTGAGGGAGGAAGAACAGACAGTAGTAAGATCAGACTAGTTTCTTTTCTTTGTTCCCATCCCCTTTTTCTCCTCCTGCCCTTTAGTTTAATATATTTTGAAAAAAAGAGTGAGGTGAGGCTTACTGAGAGCAAGTGCCAAAGCATTGGGATGTTTTCATGTTCTCAGTCTTCCAAGCAAAACATGGTTGTGTATCTAGTGGAGCATGGGAAGCAGAACTGCTTCTTTGAAAGGTATCTACTATTGTACCTGTTTTGTTACCTTGAAAAAGCAGTTTCCCTAAACACTTCCCTTTAGAGGTTTAAGGCAGATATTACCTGTGTTTGCTTCCTGATACCTACTCCTTTAAACATAGGAGTAATTCTAGTTGTTAGGAACCTTCTCCTAGCATATGATACTGAATTCCTGCTTTCCTCCATCATATGTGGGAATGGAGGCATTTGTGCAAGTAAGGAAATACCTTTATTTCCTTACGTTATTCATATATTTAAGACTTTATTCATATATTGAAGACTGTTTGTTGTAAATGATGTTCAAGACATCTGACAGATGGTCTGCATTTGTGATGGTATTGATTTATGCAGTCCTCATGTAGGTTCCAGAAATGTTTAGTAGGTATCCTGCAAAATGAGCTGTCTACATGAGGATGCCATCACTTGCTAAAATACAGGCAGATTCTGTTTGTGCTTACTAATAGCTCATGTCAAAAAGTTACTTTTTCTTACTTTTCAAGAAAAAAAATCCTTTATATCTTTTGTCATGGTAATAAAAATCTTAATATTCTATTTTGTTTTATAAGTTACTCTGGTAACTTATTAATGTCTTAATCTTTTTTCATTTTCTGAGATAATTTTCTTCATATTCACAGTAAGTCCATCTTTTGATTTCAGCTAGGCCAAGTGCTCAAATGGAGATCATACTTTTCCCATTCTCCCTAGTCTATCTGACTTGTTTGTAACTCAGAAAACATCAGTGCAGGCATAGAGACCATTTTTCAGTCTAATTTATTGAAAAAAACTGTCAAAACTCTATGAATCACACAAAAATCTTTGTGCTGAACTGGTGTGAAATACATTGTCATCACCTCTGTTTTCAGAACTTACACAGAGTAATATTTTCTGTCTTTTTTGCTACATGAACATTATTTAAGCCATTGGCTGGGGATGTTTCTGTAGTTTCAGTAGGAATTGACAGGATTAGTGTCTTAAATATATTGATTTTATTAAACCAACCATTTGGGTCCACCTGTGACTGAGTTGGTTTGTGATACTTGAGCAGTGCATTTGTTATTATTCATTGTTGCTTCAGTACAAGACTGTGGTCTCTCTGTAGGAAGTCCTCTGCAAATATACACATACAGAGTTTGGGTGGAAATGCAGGAAGGATGCTATAAAAAGCAAAGGAAGGCAACGGGAAGGCAGAACAGCAAAGGATGCTTTGCTAGTGGCTAAATGGACACATTTGCTAATGCTAATGATTTATTTTAGATTCTGAAATGGTTACTGTTCTTTATTTAGTGAGTGTGGCTTTTTTTGTTTAATTTGTTAACACCTATAGAAATTAGAAAGAACAGTAGTTATGACAAATGGACTATGTAATTTGAAAATTGTATTTTGTCACATGTTTTAGTCACAAAACCTAGTTGAAATCAATTGTCCAAACATTCACTTAACATATTAATAAGTAATACAGGAATACTCTAAGCCCTCTTGAATTAGATATATTACATCTTGTTACAAAATTTAATGCCAGACTTAATAACTCAAAGTATGCTCTAGAATAAAAATACATTTATGTGCTAGTATGTGGTAATTAGAATGCTAATCCAAATTACAAAAAAAAAACCCTAAGCCCACTATTCAGTTGGAACTGTTTTATATACTCAAGAGCAGACAATTACCTTTAATTGAATCTCTTTTTAAAAATCCCAATTTTTATTTTTTACAAGTGGGTATGCTTTTTTGTGGTATATTTCTAAATATTGCAACACTGTAATATTGCAGCCATCAGATTTCAACATTGGTCAGATTTCAGGAGCTATTTTGGTATTTACCTGCAAAATCAGTGTCATTTAGGACTTATATAAATGTGTCTAGATGGTTGTGTTCTCACATTTCCTGTTGAAAACACTATAGAAACAGTAAAGTACCACCTTTTCAAAAAGGGAAGATGATGTTTCCAATTCAACACTATTAGCTTTGCATATTTGTAACAGGAAGAATTATTTTAAAATATAATTTTATCCTGCCATGAGTAGACTTATGTCATCTCACAGTTGCTGAAACATTCTGCATAAACATATTTTGAAGAGGGCTTGTTTGAATTTTTTTTGCTTATTTTTTGTGATTTGAGCAGTTAAAGGAGAGTTAATGAAAGATGTCTGATCAGTTGCTGATGTTTCATTTGTTAAATTTTTCTTAGAACCATAACCTTCAACATTTTTAGTGTGTATGAAACCAGTAGTGTGCTGTTAAACCCTATACAGCTTCTTGTGGTCTTATCAATAATGATTGAACAACTTTCTAGAAAATAGATCTAAAATACCAATTTATAGACATTTGTAAGTTACATGTTTTTGAGAAGTTCATTCACAGGAGGAGAAATTGAAGTAATGCTGAGAGATATCCAAGAATCACACGTTGATAAAAATTTCAGGTTGAATATTGAATAAGTATCCATAATGTTCAAGATGTTAAGAGTTGTCTGTCTGCCATTATTGTCATCTTAGAAATAAATAGACTAAACCGCATGAATTTACTTTACATGTTGTTTCTATCTCTCCTGATACATGATTATGTGAAATATGGTACTTACTTGACTTGAAAATACTTAAGCTAATTTCAGTCACTTTTGTTTTTGTTATATTGAAATGTCCCAAAGAAATGCAGTGCCTTATGTCTTGAATCCTCAACTTGAATACTGTTTGATCAAATAAAAAACTCCAACTATTCTTAGGCTTTTTTTTTCCCACTAAGTATATTTATTCTCCATCTGAAGGTCAATCCCAGAAGTCTGGTACCAGAACTGCCATTCCAGCTTCCTCATTGCTCCTGGTGGCCGGGGCATATCCCAGTGCTATTTGCCTGTTATAAGTGTGGAGAATATCCTTCTGAAGACAACTGTCTCCTTCGTGTTTGAGCACCTGCCACTATGTGAGTTTCTTGGGGTTTTTTTTGTATTTTTGAAAAAAACCAAGCTGACTTTGCCTCATTTTCATTAATGCCATAGTTACATATTTGACATTTATAAAAATGTTTGTGATGTGTCTCCTGCAGTTGTCCAAAAACTATTTTCCTACCATTTCTGTGTCAAAAGAAATCTTATTTTACAAATAGAGGTTCTTTTCTGCTTAGTTTGCTGCATTAAATTTTAAAAGACAAGTGAAAATAGTGACTGTAGTATTTGGTTTTAAAATTGACGGATAAGTGTGTTGCAGTCTGCTTCCCACAGAACTGGTGGAACATAGACCGTGTCAGTGGGAGTTTTTCTTTGCTTTCTCCCATAATATGCCCTAAGTCCCGACCTGAAGGGGCAATTCACTCTCTAATTTAAACCTCTCCTTAACATTAACAGCATGGCAGTGTTTAGTAATGATACAGTGTTTACTGTTCAAGACTTGCCAATTTGGCCTTAAATAGCTAGACTATATTACCTCAATTTGCCATATTCCCTCTGTTTAGTTTGGAATTACCTTGCAAATGTTAAGGTGATAGTATTGAATTGTATAAAGGAATTACAAATTGGAAATCCTAGCAATGTAGATTTAAAGTTCTAGTGTTGGTCTATAGAAACACACTAGTTCAAGTAGTTAAAGGTCAGTAAACTCATTTTAATAGGTAATTTTTTTTTTAACTGACTTCCATCAGTGCCTTTAATTAGTTAATTTTTCTTCCTATTCTCTGGATAATTTTAAACTCCTTTCTGAAATGATCTTTTAGGACATATATGAGCTTGGATATGTAGTTTCTGTACCTTTTAAGTGTAGTTAGCTTTTTCCAGTGTTGCAATAAAGTACAGAACACTATGCAGTACATTAAAGAAATAGAGCCTATGCATCAGAACAATTTTCATGCCTCACTCAATTCTTAATGTAAATTAGTAGGAACATTGGTTATCCATTTGAGAAATTGAGTTGGTATAAAAATAAAAATGCACTTATGGTATGTGGTGCTTTGTGTATCATCTTGGGAGTGTTTTGCTGTTTATCTGTCACTTGCATTAGAAAAAGCAGTCACTGGCTGCAGGTGACATTAAAAATTAAAGGTTAACCTCAATTTCTTTACTGACCAGACGTGGGGCAGAAAGTTCTTCTGGATGTGTGCCTGGATTTTGGAACTGTCAAATAGAGTTGAGAAGTAGAGACTGGTGCTTTTGGTGGCTTAGTCTTTTTGTATGTGCATGTGTGATTATATGATTTCACCATTTCCAAGTGTTTAGACTGCTTTTTGTAGGTTATATCAAGATCATTTTCCATTGCATCCAACTTTGTGAAATTAAAAAATTACACGATAACACTATAGTAAGTAATTATAATGAACTCATTTTACTGATCTACATAATTCTAGGAATGTCTTTTTATTTTGTTGCTTAGAAAAACTAATTAAAATAGCTGTCTTTCCTATTACTAGAGAATACGTGTCTTTCAAAAACGAGTTAAAACTGTTCTTGAAAATTGCCTTAGAAGCTTTTGAATATTCTGGTTACATTTAATGTGAGACAAACTTTATATACTCATGAACAAACCTTGGAGATCTTTCTTTAAGTTTTTGACAAACTCAGCTTCTCCCTCATAGTGCCTGCAGGGTGAGCCAAGGTCAGCAGCGTGAGCTTCCCTTGTCTATCACTCCAAATGTTGAAGGCAGCATTCAGGCTAGTGAAGAAGAATTCAGACAGCAGAGGTTTCCATGTAACCTGCCAGATATCTTTCCTTTGTTAAAGAGGTATCATGCTTGTTCAGTGGTGGACCAGACTACAGGCAAGTCTTGATCTTTGAGATGTAACTTGAAGTTGAGGCTGCTGCTCTTACCTTCCATTTAATCTCTTAATTTTCTTAGCCATGCAGTATGCATGTTGTGAGTAGATCTGGTGCTTCTTGTAGGCTAATGAGGGAAAATGAGAAGGGAAGAAAGAAAAATCAATTTTATTTTGTGAGTAAAATAACTGCCAAAATGCATAGTTTTTTTCTTCCTCCATCCTTCATTTACCAAACAGTGATATTTGGTTCGTGGCTGTTTTCCCTCTAATGTCAATGGCCATTCTCCCTCTTACAGCTCTTCATGGTAAAACAAAAAAATGGAAGTTTCGTTAAAGAAAGCAATGCATATTGCTAATTTAGAAAAGAACACTATTTTAGGAACCCTAGTATTTCAGATGTCTATAATCTTATTAAAATTATATATCTGTGAGCTTGCTTCATAGTAAGCTTGGCACAGTTGTTTCAGGACTGGTATACTGTAGATTGTTCTGACTACAAATTAAATCATGTTAAGAATTCTTTGGTGGAAAAGTGATAATGCTCATTTAGTGTGCTTTACTTATTATTACTAATTTGTTAAACCTATATTTAAGACAGATAATTTCTCTGAAGACAAAATATTTTTAAATGTTAGTTACTAATTTTCCTGTAGTTTACCCTGCTTGAAATTTTTCCAATGTTCTCTGAGATTGGTTTCACTTAATATTTCTTAGTTTCAGATATTTTTATGTTGACACAATACTGAAACTGGTCAATCAAGTTTCACCATTGAAATGATTTATAAAGAAACTGAAATACTATATATCTTTAAACATAGTTCCTTTGACTTAGGGAGTAGTTAAATCCCATATAATATTTGATAATTGTTGGTTTGCAGCCTGGTTCTAAAGTCTTTGTTTTACAAACTGGGTTATAAAGCATCAAGAAAACTGAATGTTGGGTCTTTTTTAGATGAAATATCTCAGGTAATTAAATACTTCAGGAATTTATAATTCGTTTATAATTTGAAATAAGTACTTTCTAAGAAAAAGATCTTTAAGTGATTTTATGTATTGTCTTACAGACTCTAGAATAGGCATGTTATAATTTGTCAGTTAATTTAAATTTAAGTAAACTTCTCTATCTATTAGTCTAAAAAGCTCTGGTGATTTGCAACTATATTACAGATGGCATCTTTTCTTAAATAGTACAATAATATGTGTTTTGTGGAGCAAGTGAATTACCTTTTTGTTACACTGTTATGCAGCTCACAGAGGTCATCACACATCTGTATGAACAGAACATACAAGTATTTTTAAAAATCCAGCACCAATTCTAACAACCCAATTCATTGCAGTGTTTCTGTTGTTGCTGTTCCTACAGGGTTGGTAGTCCATTTGCTTGTGTTTAATTTGTGGCTGTATTGCAGAGATGTGCTTGAGAAAGATACGCATAAGGACCTTTTTCTCAGATGTAGAAAACTTGCAGGACATTAGTTTCAAACAGTGGAAGAACAGGTCCAGGATTGAGAGTTATTTTGCAAAGCACTAAAATCAGGTTATATCAGTTCCCCTTCAGGGTACATAATATCAAGTCTAGACTAGTAATTACCATAGCTTTATTTTCAGTAGCTCTCTGATTCTCCAGGTGAGGACTAGTGGTAGTGTGTGTTATTAGCCCATTGTCTTCAGACATCCTTCTTTTTTCTCCTCTTTGTACCATGTTAGATTACTTACTTTTATAGCTGACAAATTTGGTACTGCTTCACATCTTTGTTAGTTCAAGTTTTCTGTGGCAGTGGTCTTTGTACACTGCATGGCCCTTGCCCTTGCCCCTGCCCCTGGCATGTTGCCTCATTTCCTTCCTGAGCCTCCTTTTGGGGAACATGACTCTGAAGTCTGAGCTGGTCATGGACAGAGCCCAGCTGATTCTGGCAGAGATTTTTCATTCTACTTGGGGCTTGCTTTGTAGTTCATCTTCATTTTAACCACAAAACCACCTTTGCAAAGTGCAAAGAAAAACTGACTTCTGCCTTGCAGTACTTTAAAGTGGGCTTTATAACAAAAATGGAGAGAGACTTTATACCAGGGCCTCTAGGGATTTAGGCTTCTATAAGTAAAGGATGGTACATTTAGATGAAATCTAAGCAATAAATTCTAAACAATTAGGCTGTTGAGACATGGAAGCGGGTTGCCCAGGGAAATGCAGATGCCCCATCCTTGGAAGTGTTCAGGGCCAGGTTGGATAGGACTTTGAGCAACCTAATCTAGTAGATGTCCACCTCTCTGCCCATGACAATCCTTTCCAACCCAAACCAGTCTGTGACTCTACCTGAGGAAAGCAGCTTCTTGCCTTTATTTTACCTGCTTAGTATTCTGTATGTCTCTTACATACTTCCATTTTATAATGTTTATTCTGCATTCTGTTGACTTTCAAACTTTTTCAGAGACATTGCAGTGGTTACAAGTTGTATTGATTGAACCTGGTCAAAAGACCAAGGTGGTTTTTTGTTTTTATATCTTACTGAAAACAAAACCAATTTGTGGTTTGCTTTGGTTTGGTTTTGTTTTCAGTAAGAGATAAGTGCTACCTTAGATGATCATAAATGCTGATCAGAATTTGTTAAAAAGGATTTGTTAAAATTGTTCTTAAAGGATTAAAAGTGGCAGCCTTAAGAAAATATGCATGAAGAAAACGATGGAGGGGAGAAACAGTTGGGTTGCCAGTGGTGTATATAGTTTAAAAAAAACCAAGATTGTAATGATGTTTCAGTGTATTTGAAGTGATCCTCCTACCATAGATGTGACAATCACAGACAGTTGTCTCTGATGTGTTTAGAGCTGTGCTAATGTTCCAGTAAAGCTTTAAGGACAAAAAAAATTTCTAAAATATTAGCTGTAATTTCCCTTGAAGGGAAGGGATGCTATTTCATGGCTATCCTTGGCTCTCTTTTCTCTCTCTCTTCTCCTCCTGAAGAAATTCTGTATGACTTACAGAATGCTTTGCTTCTGGGACAAATTCTAAAGGAAGTTCACAGAATTTTAGTGGGTTTTGCTCTTTAAGTTATATGGATTTAAGTGTCTAAACATGTACTGAAGGATATTGACAGGTACCAGTGTAGATGCCAGCCATGTGCAGTTGGAGTCCTGTACTAGGGACTGATCTGCAATGCAAGCAGCAGAAGTTCTCAGTTGTTATGACTGGCCAGCATTTGTAATTTGATGGAAAGCAGATGAATAAAGCCAAATTAAAGTGACAGTGATGACCAACTGCCTAGTAATTTAAGACCCTGCACACATTGCTTAGTGCTAGTTATTCAATAAATACATGTAGTAAATATAGACCTTTATGCATTTTTCTAAGGTGATAGAAGCCATGATGGGCAGAAGTTATTGTATATTATCAGCACTCTGTCATATTTGAATAAATTAATGTGGAACTTGTATAAAACTCAGAACTTTCTGAGCAGCTTCATCTGGTTTTGTTCAAGCTTCATTGAGTGATGTACATTACATAACTTCATATTAAACACTTTCTTTGCAACTTTTTTTGTATAATTTCTACAGATTTGTAGTTTTTAAAAATTAAAATCTTGCCACCAACTTTTGCAGTAGGTTCCTCCATATTATGTGTCTGATCCTCTAAGATCTTTCCTCATAAGCATTAATGTCGTAAGAGTTGATTCTGATATGAATGGTACAACTAGATTTACAAGGAGTGGTTGAATGTTGTTTTATCATTTTTGTTAAGCAGCATGCATGCCTTAGAGTTATAGAAAAGGTTACCTGTATCTTGAAACTTGCAATATTTATCATCTTTTGCAAGGGAATTGTAGATCAGGTGCAAGAATTTCTCTGTATTATAAATGTTCTAAACTTATTTTGGCATATTAATCTATGCCAAAATATTTTAAAATGCAGAAGTGTAGTTTATAGTTGGGTCCAAGCTGGGTCTGAGGAAAAAAATCATTATTCTCTGTCATTTGGCAGAGAGGAGTAAGGGATAGAAAAGGAATAAAATGCTCTTCTTTTTCAGTGAATATATTCTTCCCATAGAATATACCAACAAAAAAGTAGATCAAGACAGTCTTGCTTGGAGACACTCATACCATCTGACAGGAAAGTGATTTTAATTAATTTAAAATCCAGAAGCAACAGTATTTCTTCCTGAGTAAATGGTTGGAAGACCTTAATTACACATTGCTCTTGAAAGCACAGATTGCACTTAGTTTCTTTTTTGGTCTTTTAGACTCGGACTTTGGAAAGTATTTAACTTACGGGAAGTGAAGGAGTACTTCCCTGAATTAACAGGCTGTTAGTGAGTTTCTCAGTATGAATATAGCTACTTGAAAAGAATAGGAATTTGGTGGAATGTTTTGGGGTTGGACATGTTTGGTTTGGTTTCGTTTTCATAACAGAAAATCATCGAATACCTTCAGCTGGATTTTGGCATCAAAATTTTTTAAAACATTTGCTGCATAAAAAGTAAGTTTTGACAAAAGCAAAGGAAGTGGCAAAGTGTTGAAGTTGTGAATCAGTATCTAGTTATATGTAATCATGATTTAATGCTGCAGTTGAGAATATTTTATAGTGTGAAACTGCTCTAGGTGAATAGCGACCAGCTAGAGGAATAGTGAGTGACTAATTGTATTTATAGATGCATTTAACTTATTAAATGCACTTTTTTGTGAATGAAATGTAAACATAGAATGAAATTGTGGTTACTTCTGTACATGAAAACTATAGTTATGAAACCTGCGTGGTTTTGTAACATTTTAGGGGGAAATAATAATGGTTTTGTTTTACTTTAATGTTTAGGTTTTTAGCAAAGACACATTTAAATATTAACATTTTCCCATACAAAACATTTTTCTTATTCCAAAAAGATACTGTAATAAACATCATTAAAGGGATGGACTATTTAATGTAAAAAAAGAAGGTTCCTCATTCATGACATTTTTACTCTACATAAGGATCTTATGCCTTATGCTCCTAGATTGTTTGAAAAGAAAATTTCGCTAATGCAATTTTAAAAATTTTTCTGACAGTGCTTTTCAGATGTTACTCCTTTTTTGAATATATCGTTAGTGGACAATGCAGATTTCATCTGCAAGCTTCTTTGAAGAGTTGTAGTAAAAGCTTCATTTAAGATTTTGCCAGTACTAAAATTGCTTCCAGCATCTTGTTTCTTGTGACTATTTAAAGTTTTATAATTAATATTGAGGTTTCAGTATTTTCTCTGTGGCAAGTACTAGGGAGTGGTATCAGATTTTTCTCCCTGTTTCTTGTACAAACAAGCTTTGAGTTTGGGAAGGTCTTCTTAACATCCCTCAAGGTTTTGCAGTTAAAAGCCCCACAAAATAACTTACCCTTTTCACAGTATTTGTAGGGTGCTAGGAGGAAGGGTTTCTTATTTGGTAGCCACAATTTGGTGTGGTGTAGCAGTGATACTGACTTCCCTACTGCCAGGCATTCAGCAGAAGCTTGGGAAATGTAGTACTTTACACAGAAAAATTAACTGTTCAAGTAATTGGGAAAAGGGAAATGATATTTAAAGGAAGAGACCGATTGTTTGGGCCATTGTCTGAGTCCATACTTCCTCCACTTGTCAAACTGGAACAGAATCTTGAAGTCCTTTTAGATTAATTTTTATTACAAGCCACAATTTATTACAAAGCTAAGGGAGACCGGAAAATTCACTGTTCTTTAAAATATATGCCTTTGAATATATACACAGTCCATGCATTTCAAGTTTTGTCTTCTAATGATTACATGTTGAGTAACTTGAAAAACAACATATAGAACCAGAAATTTCATTATACACAGAACTGATCCAACTCATCTTATGTGCCCAATTTTACCTCCTTAAGATGTGGGGCATTTTTTCATTCTCATAGTGCTTCTCAGGTATCAAGGAATCACCTCCTTAAAAACAACATATGTATCTGAGACTGTGGTAGTTTGAGAGCTGTTTCATTTCATATGTTTGCATTTGCAGTCTGGAAATGTCACACTAAGCCCTTACCAAAACACACACACACAAAAAAAAAAGTTCCTAATTTAAAAACATGTCAGAATATTTGGACCAATTTGATATGCCAGTTTTTCATTCTGGAAGCCTGGAATTTTTGAGTCAGAGTTGCATGTTATAAAATTAAAGGAAATATTTAGCTGACCATCACAGAAAAATCATGATAGTGTGTGCATAGAAATACACAGTGTTTGTGTGTATGTCTCATAAGAGGTATGAGAGATTAATGTTCTTTTTAACTGAAAAGTTCTTTTTCCACTCTAAGGATATTTACAAATAATTCTATCCATTTGGTGGAGCAATAGCTTAGTTAATGAAATTTGATATTTTGGAGTTTTTCATTCTTGTGTAACATCTGTAGACATGTTCCCAAACCTTACATGCAGTTCTGTAATTAACTTAGTGTTTCCATTGTGATTTTTCAATGAGTAGAAAAAATGCTGTTTATACAGATAAGGGAAAAAACTAATTTTACTCAGCAATACAGTTGTTAGATTTTTGGGCTTAAAATTCAAGCCATCAATGCAAAATCTGGTTTTTTTACTACCTGCTTGAAATCCCCTGTAGGTTTTACACATTTCAATAAAGCAGAGAGGTGTAGTCCAGCCCCCTGTCTGTACAGGGGTAAGATCAGTTAAGAAACAAAGCATTCTTTAACTTCTACAGAAGACCTGTACCTTTCTGATCACAGCAGTTAGTTTCTTTATTTTCATTAGTTTTTCTCTCCATGTAATGTACATAGATTGTTAATGATGAAAGAGTAGTAAAGTATTCATTGAAACTGAAAATTATAGTATTTGCAAATATAAAAATCATAATTTACATAAATTTTATAGTCAAGAACATTATGAATGTAAATATGCCTTCATCTATTCTCAGTCTTATAATGCCATTTGTTGTCCAGTGGGAGATGAAGAGTGATGTTGAGACTGCTGCTTAACCTATTATAGCAGCCTAAAGAAATTAAATAGCCTTGATGTAAATATGAGGTGGGAAAAGAGTATTCATCTCCATTAAGTGACATAAAAAACCATGGTAAGAATAACAGGCGGGTGGGTATGCATTAGGGGTTAAGTCCCTAAATTTGGACACTAATTATAACCACAGGACAATTGCCTCCCATGTACTTAAACTTTAATTTCAGTATATTTTCAGACCAAAAAAATATGCTTCACAGTTCTTTAGGCACCAAGTGTGGATTTTCTCTTGCATTCTTTTTTCATCTGATACATGATTCCTTTTCCCCTGCTATTAAATGAGGGCCTAATACTAAAAAGCTGAATGAATTCATTATGTACTCCTTGGTACAATGAGATCTTTAGACCTTGTATTTTACTAGATCACATAATTATGCTGAGGAAGTCCTACCCATTTTTAGTGCCATAAACAAATGTTGCACCATTATAGTCAAATTATTTGGAGCAGTTGTTTCAGCTTCTTATTAATGTTACTTACACCTGTGTATGACCAGTAGCTACATAACCTGTTGCTCCACATAAGTCACCCTATTTTATTTCTTGATGGTGCACCCTTGCACCCTTTCCTAAAATTATTTTTATGTTACATTAGATAAAGTAATTTTTATATTGAGTAATTGCATTAAAGTATGACCCATGGAATCATAAATGAAAACAGAGATGTTGTATAAAATTGTCTTTTAAAGTTAATTGAGTATTGCAGTGTCTTTAATATTAAACTGATTTCCATGCAGGAGAGATCATTTTGATGTTTAGCCATTCCATCTTTGGTATAAATTAAGGTAAAGTATTAATCATGAAAAAAAAATACAAATCATTACTTCACCTTTGCCTTGATATTTAATATTAACAAAAAAGCATTATGTCACTGTCTAACCTGATGTAATAATTAAGATGTGGTATTTCTCGATCTAATTTATCTGATGTTTTTCAGTAATTCTGTCTTACTATCCTTTTCTATGCTTGATTAGATAGTTATTGGCTATTACACCTTCTCCACATGTACTAAGCTATAGATCTCCATCAAATCACCTCTAATCTTATTACAAATAAGCTAAATATACTGATCTTTTGTCCGTCTCACACACATAATAAGAAGAAGGATTTCCTGACTGTAATTCTTGTAATTCCTTTTTTGGCCCTTTTAATTTCAACTTCCTTTTGAATTAAAGATACCAGGCCTGGTTATAGCATTCCAGTGATGCCATATGTGCAGATAATTTCAGGTCCTTAGTACTACCATATATTTCCCTGTAATGCACCCAGGGATTGTTTTTAGCTTCTTAGCTACAGCAACATAGTAAGAGCAAAAAAAGCATTTGGTTATTTACAATGACTTGTAAGTTCTTTAGGGATTCGCTGCTTTCTAGGATGTAATCCTCCATTTTGTGTGGCCTGTCTTGTTGGTTCTTAATGTTCTTAAGGTAAATAAATTAAAATAATGTAATTTCTACTCCGAAATTTACTTAATTTATGCAGCTAATTGGAAGGATTTTTACTTATTTTTGTCATCACAGAGCTTCAGCTTTTTTACTTAGCAGTGAAGAAGCAGTCATTTTATGTGTGTTTTGTGTGATTGATATTTTTAAAAAGACAGTAAAGGGGACTTCACAAAGCATTAGAGCATTAATATAGCATGAAGAAGGCTTATAATGTGTTTGGCTTGTGATGATACCTAATGATACGGCAAAAAAAGCATTCTTCTACAAGGCTGCTTTTAAGCTACAAGGGAACCAGAGGAATTGTTAAGAATAATAGATAGCATATCTTGAATTAATTTTTTTAAAATTTGTTTTTAGGAGCAGAAGCACAAAAATCCTGTCTTAATCTTTCTTTTAGGTATGCTGCTTATTTAGCTTTTAGTAACTTGTAATTTAAGATCACAGTTATTAGGTGTATTTCTGCATTTTATATATCGCTCCCAGATGCTACAGTATTAGTTTTTATCACTGCATATTTTATGAAATGTCAGCCTTCTGTTGGCTGCTCATGCAGCATTGTTAGTGATCAAAGCCACAACATAAAGGAGTGGAATCTAAACAGTTGGCTTATCTTTGTCCTTCATTGTGACACAATACCATAAAATTGCTTTACTGTATAAAAGGCAGGCAAAGCTTCATGCAGCACGCTCTGAAAAGGTGAACTTCTTGTTATGCTTAACAAAATAGATAAACTCTTCTGGGTGATATTTTGTTCAGGGAAAGAAAAGTTAGCAATGATGTCTTTAGAATTTGGAAAAAGTTTTCATCTTTTCCTGCCTTTTTAAAGCACAATTATGTATATGTATGTGTGTGTGTGTGTGTGTGTGTGTATGTGTATGTGTGTGTATTGCAATCCTATTAGAAATCTATCCTTTAAAACCTTTTGAAATGGAAGAAACGTGTCCCTTGGAGTAATCTGTATGGGGTATTGTGGACTTCTTTGGGATACAATTAATCAAGACGTTATATGACTTGAAGAGGGAAAATTGGGAAGATAATAGTTAGCCTTTACATGATGTAAACTTCTGGTGATTATCAAGTATATTTGGCTTTCATTTTGGTTTTTCACACAGGAGATTATTTTGAGTTTATCCAAATATTTGGTTAAAAATATCAGTCAGCCTTAATTTTTCTGCTTCCCTAAGTGAGTTGTGTATCAGAACTGAAATAAGAAAGTAGGAAACACTCTACAAGCTCTGGAGATATTCTAGGAATAAAAATCTTGAATGATTTTGATCAGCTGTTGTGTATGCCCTGCACAGCAGTTGGTTCAATCAATTTTATGTTTTGGGATGGTTTTATTAAAACGAGCTGCTGCTTTCAGTAAATCATTGTAAAGATGCTAGCTTTCTATATACTTTTTAGGGACCTGCAGCTTCCCAAGTCAGTCTCTTAATATGAACAGGCGTAACTTGGCTCCTCAAGAGGCTGGGCTGAATTAGTAACACCTTTACCATGTGGAGTATTATCAAGATGGGACAGAACACAAAAAAGGAAATAGTCTCCTAATATGATAGTGATACAGGAAGTAAAAGAACAGAAGTATTCCTATTGTATTGGGGGGGCCTATGAAAGGCATTTCAGTCAACAAAGCTCTTGACAGTATCTGTTAAAATAGATGATCATTCACACTACCTGATTGCATGTGTTTGTGTTTGTCTTTCCAGCTGCTGGTAGTCAGTAACTTGTATGCATGTATTCTCTCACAGTATGTGATCATAGTTTGATAAATGTTTCAGAGGTTTTGAACAAATGAACAGTGGTATTTTCTTCATGGCATTGTGATCAAGATGGCCACAGTCCTCCATTTTATCTTGGCTTTATGGATGAGATGGTCATTTCATCCATCTTTCCTTAAAAGCTGGCACAGGAAGAGATTATTCCTGTGTACATCCAAAGGTTTTATTACTTCTTTCTTCATGTGCTTCAAAGTAGGGCAGGTAGAAAACAAACTGTTATCAAGTGAGTTAAGGTTGAAGATACTTAGTATATCAGAAGTATTAATTAATTCTTTCAATTAATTAATTTTGAAAAGTGGAATTTAGGAAAACAAAACGATCTTGACAGTGGTAGGGAGTTCATCCATCAGCTGTCTGACAGCAGTGAGCTCAGTTTAGGTCATCCTTCCTGTATGAATATGGCATCACACAGAGTCTGCATAACTTTCTACCAGCATCAAGTTCATGATCCTTCTCCTGCCCTTCACAACTGAAAGGGCTGAACATTCAAAGCTACAGACCTATTCCCCATCTTTCTAGATAAGGTGTGATTGTAATGTGTTTCTCTTCTGATTTTTTGAAGTAGATTCTCCTGCTCTATTTTCATCCATTGTCCACATGAGTAGGTGAATTTTATGTCTTACATTTAGTGGGAATCTGGTTTGCTGATGAAGGCAGAAAATCTCCAATTAGACCTGGCTGTGATGAAGGATTTAGAGTCACCAGAGAAATTGTGATGCTTACAACAATATTAGTATCCACAGCAGGAAAGATGTGCTCCTCAAAAATAATGATGTACAAGGGTGCATGAGCAAGGTTAGGTGTCTGAGAATCAGAACACCAAGTATGTTAGCACTTCTTGCAAGTCTAGAAGTTCAGGCGACCATGGAGAGAAGACAGAAAGAAATAAAGATAGTCTTTAAAGGAGGTGGTTTATCCTCTACTGATCTCAATACCTTTAGCAGGTGTTTTAAACTACTGTAGTTAAAGGGTAAACATTTTGTTCAGGACTCTGTTTCATTTGTGTATCCAAGACTGCTTCAAACACCTGATAAGAAGATGCTAATGACACTTTAAGAGCTGAAAACATGCAAACGTTATCCAAGCAGGTTGTCTTGTCTTTATAGAGGTGAATCTCTTTGATTCCCTGGCCAAGGAGTCATGCATTAAATACACAGCTTTCACATATCCACTTGTTAACCTAATATACCCCAATTGCAGCAACCAAAAGTCGAGTCTTGATGAAGCATAATATGTAGTGATACTTCTCTCTGTAATTGGTGCTTTGTGGTCCACAGTTTCATGAAGAGGTAGTAAATAGATGGGATGATAGCTCTTTGTTAATATACTGGATATAATGGGGGTAGCTTGGTCCCTTTTAACCTGATATTCTTGAATCTTGATAGGCACTCACCCAGCTGATAGGCTTTGGAAAAGTTTCAAATTTCACTTTACAGATGTTTTGTATGTGTATATGTGCAAAATATTTTGTAGATTGGTCCCATAATTTGTGAGCATATATGTTATTATTTCCGTAGAAAAAACTTTCATGACTATTTTGACCACCTTTCCCAGCTAGTTCCAAAGGCAGTCTTCACTAGGTAAATGAATATACTGGTGTGTTGAGCATTTGTCAGTGCTAATGCCAGCAAAACCAAAGGTTTTTCAGCCTTTTTTAATGCCATTATCCTCAAATCTTTAACCTGAGGGTTATAAATGTAACTGACAGAGAAAATTGAGCAAAATTGATAGTCAGAAATTTCTTAATCAGATACAAATTGTTGGTTCGGACTTGATTCCCGGTTGATGAAAATTGTGTTTCTGAAGTGTAGCTGTATTAGTTTATGCAAGGGTTATCACGGTGCTTGTACCTATGGGGTCTAGTAGTCAGATTGCTGCTGTGCACTGCAGTGAGCTCAGTTACAGTGAGAAGTACTTAAAAACAAAGTAATGTACAAGAGATGCTGCAGCTATATATCTAAGGGCTTCATGTTGACCCCATCCTCTCTTATTAGTAATGCACTTTCTGGATGCATTTTGTATTTCCATTTTTTGGTGACCTTGTGTCCTTGGCCTGCTAGCATTGGCAAAGGGAAAAGTCAGCAAGGTTTCTAGGAAGCTGTCTTCAGTATACCTTTTTAGTTAATACACAGATTAATATTAATGATGAGTACAATAGGAACTATGAGTGTTGGGTCACCTGAAAGAATTCAGATGCACTCATGGTAGCAGTAGAGTAACTCAGATATTTTCAATGCTAATGAAGTTTTAGTTCAGAATTTACTGTTCAAATCTAAAGTACAAGTCAAGCCTTTTCCCTAAGTGAGAGGGGCAGGATTGGAAAGGGGGAACAAGGCCTTCAGCACTGGGGAAGAAGCTATTCACTAAAGAAGCAATCTGACCAGCCAAATGAGGAATTTCCAGCAAGGAGGTGCTTTCTAACTGAGGTAATATTGAGAATTAATGTTGGATTTTGATGCATTAATTAATCCCTATTCACACTTCTTACAAATCTACATTTGTAAGTATTCAAACTGATAAACATTTTTTGTGTTAAAAACATGCAAAGGTAAAGGAAGATGCGTAGAAAGCTCAAAAGAGCTGAAGAGTGCTTCAGTCTGGACAAAATCAACAGAATGCTGAGGAAATATGAGCATTGTGGAGATTTTGGCTGTATTAAATGTCCTACTTTGCTCACAGAATGTATGCTGCTAAGCTCTTCCATGTAAATACTGGCAAAGACCCAGGTTTCAGTTTCATTGAAGTCTACCCCACCTGTAATAACTGTAGTCAAGAGATTGCATTATTTATATATTCATCAGGTGCACTTTGTTTAGTTGTGATATTAAAATGTGTCAAATTGCTCTTCAGGTATGAATGGAGAGTTCATATTCCTAATTTTTATTGTACTCCAAGAGGATTACAATTTCACCTAGAGGTTAGTTATTGTGTATGAGTGTTCAGAAGAAATTTAACATGTCCAACTTCTGATTTGGGAACATAAAGACTGATTGTTCCTTTTCACAGCAGTTGAGAAGGTTACTGTTGTAAAATATATATGTGTCTGAAGTTGCAAAGGGGCTAACGACAAGAAAAATAAATGCCTCCTGCAGTTAACTGTAGTGCCATTCCCATCAGTTCAAGAACAGGATGCTTAAAAGTGGGAGGTGCAGCATTTTGTGGTCTTCTTGTTGGATCACCTGCCAGTCAGTGGGGTCCTGTGGCTGTCTTCCTAACTTTGCATCTCATGAAGAGTGCTGAGATAAGATAGTTAAAGCTAATGGTGATGGGCAGTGATCATTTCTTACTGGTGAGTTAGCAAATAAGGAATATCTGTCTCTCCTCATAGGGGCTAAGGAGGGATGAGCTTAGGAATGTCTGACCTTTAGGCATGAGAGACTTTGATACCCAGGAGGAAAAGTCTTGGGACCCAAAAATGGATCTGTTTAGGCTTGAACAGGATGGCCATGCTGTCTGTAGGGATGAATAGACTTCTGTCATGAATAGCAAAACAACAAAGATCTTCCCTTCCCACCTCTTCTTGTGTTTTGAATTGCATTATGGCTTTTACTTCCCATGAATGTACCTGATATACAGCAGTGTTAATGTAGAGTATTTGTAGAAAGGATGGTGTATGCTTTTATTGCTCTTCATTTTAGATTTGTGGCAAGATGGGAGGAGGAAGATGCACTAAAACATCTTCGCAGCTCTAAGGCCTACTAAGGAAGATCTCGGCTATGTAAACATACACTTTTTTCTGCTAAGTCCTGTAAATGTAATGGGATAAATTATTTCCATTTCTCTGAATTTATTGTCTTCTCAAGGTTTTAGATTTTGAACTTAACTTTAACAATTTGGTATTATGTGAACAGCACAATGTAATAACAGCATTTGCTGTGATTTTAAATCTGTTTCTGATATAGTTGACTTTCAGTGCTTTGAACCATTTAGTATCAAGTGAATATTTTAAGTATTGACAATGAGAAATGAAAAAAAACCCACAGCTCTGGCATCTTACATCACTAAAATTTGGTTTTCACAGGCTCAGAGTTTTACTCCCTGCTTTTTAGTGCAAGCTGAAAGTAGAAATAATTAAAGTTTAGAGGATTTTACATATCTTGGGCAGGGGTGGGGGGTCAGTGACATTTCACTTTTGATTTGTGAGTAGAAGACTAGATTTTTTTGGAAAGTCCCCTTAATTTTATATTGGATGCCATTGTAGCCCATTTTAAATTATTTTCTTAGCGTATTTTCTTCTTTTAGATAGTCTGAACTATTTTGTTTACTATGCACCCGCTATTCCTCCAAACAAATTTAATGCTTCATCTATACTGAGCACCCCACAGGAACACATGACTTAGGAAAGGGAAAAATCAGCAGAAAAATAGGTGGTCTGAGCATTTATGTGTTAAATATGCATGTTAATTAGAAAAAATTAGAAAAAATATGAAAACAGATGTTACATAAATTATTTCAGTCTCAGGACAGTAGTAACTTATACACTGACAATAACTTTTATATGTGCATGTATACGTGTATGTCTGTATCTGGAACATTTATGCAACTGCTACATGGACAGCATTAGAAAAATAACTTCTAGCTTAGATAGGCCTTCTGAATATCACCTGCATTTGTGGGTGATTCTCTCCTCTCTTGTGCTGTCCATTGAGCTCCTGAAAGAAGGTTCCTCAAAAAAGCTCTGCCAACAGTCTGTTGTATCATGATACTCATGGGGAGTATTTGATGTAACTGGCATTAACTATATGCAAAACATTTTTCTCTGCATATTGATATTGTATTAGGCAGCAGAAATTTTAAATTGTAAGTCATTAATGTTCTCACATAGCCTGTCCTTTACCTTGGTCTCTTTATTTCTCTTAGCTCCTCTGCAGTGGGAAAAAAAAAATCCTAAGGCTTTCTAGTAGAAGGTACTCCAGCAGAGACAACTAAAATGTTGAGAATGTGTTAACAGAAGAGGGAATTTTTTAAGTGGATATTCATGTTAGAATTCATCTGCTCTTAGTGGAGTCATTTTGTCATTTTATAAAGAAGACACTTCTGACTGACAACCAATTTTCTGAATATAAATTCTGATATAATTTGAATAATTACATAATTTCTGTCCACATTAAAAAAACAGACATATGTGCAGTTCGTTTTCTAATTATCATCCCCAGAGACTGAAAAGTTAACTTCTCAGAAAATGAAGGCAATATAACATGAAGTAAGGGGAAATGTTGAAAAATAAAGACCTGTAGCCTTCTGTAAATTTTCAAATAATTATTTCAGTGTAACATTCTTCTTTTCTAGTTTGATAGCTTTCATATTCTTTGAAACCTTGTATGTTTCTGTTCTGTAAATTTGATTTTTTTGGGCATTTTTTTTTCCCTTTTGTAAAATCCAGCATATGCTGTAGGAAGGTAAAAGGCTGGAAGATGTAGACAATGAATTGTGGAAGAAGATTCTAGCAGATTGGATTGTTAGTATTGAAGACTTTTTAAAACAGTGTTCAGGGTAGGCAATTGCTATTCTAGCAGATGCATTACGCTAGTAAATGTACGAGAATGTGGTACTGTAAGAAAATGAATTACAGAAAACTATTAAGAAATCCTATTTATGTCTTGAAGAGGAAATATATTACCATAAGTCCTACTTTATACCAATAAATTGTGTTGCCTACACAGAATTATTTAAACAAGAAAAAAAAAATCAGTGATGTGTTAATCCTTCACTGTACATGTATTCATTCACATTGTAAGAGTCAGATCTCAAAGGGACAAAAGGAAATGGTATAAAAAGGAGTAAAATGGTTCTAGCTGTGTATCTTAAATTTTCAGGAAAAAAAACTACTTTGGAAACTTCAATATTCAGTCTCAAACTAATAGTGGTGATGACTTCAAAGCCTGTTTGAGCCACCATTTTTCTGTGATGTACTGTTGCATTTTCCTTGCTAGACTTACATATTTTCATGAGCAGGCAGCACATACTGATAATTCTTTTCCCCTGGGAAGTATTTCCTTTATTGCTACTTTATAATGGAGTAAGAGTAACCCTAACATCTGAGCCCACACCTGTTAGAATACCTCCATGCCATTTCTACCCTGGTTATTTTAAGAAAGTAAGACAGTGGTGCACTTGCATGGGTTCTGACTTTGGTGGAAATGTCCAGGTTTTTCTACTTTGTCAGCTGAAGGTAAAAACCTTGTGGTCATTGTACCCTGGTGCTCTTACTGTTGCCAACATTAATAAAATAATAATGGCAAAATTGTAATTCCAGATCAAAATAGTAACCATTCATTAGTTTTGTGATGCTGGGAGGGAGCAATACCTCTGCATTCAGCCATCCTTGTAGCTGGATGTAGGGTAGATATATGCAATTCAAGTGCATTTCCACAAGTATTATGAGCCCCTATGATTTTGCTTCAGTAAAAATACATGGCTACTGAAATTTTATTTGGCCATAGATCATAGTGAAATTCCTTTCCTGCCAGTAAGCAGCAGTTCATTCATGTTCATTCTCTGGTATTTCTTGGCCTAGTGACCTGCTTTCCAAATTCTGAAAGAAATTAGGAGAGAGCAGCTGCTTTGCTTTTGAAAACCACAACCTAACACAATCAGAACCAGATCTTCCAAGAATCTCTGCTACTATTTAGGCATCAATTAATAACAATAAAAAAGAATTAGGAAGAGTTTGTGAAAGAATTTATGACATCACTTTGTATATAAATTCAATAGTGTATATTAACCCTCTGGACCCTAGCAGCGGCATTTGTTTTGATCTGTCTTCATTATTGTTCAGATTTATTTAGACTTGGATATTCTTGTTCTGGTGTGGCCATCTAATTCTCTGGATCTGTGGCTAAACATGTGGGTCAATAATGATGCTGAAGTTTGCATTCAACTTCCTCTGCATGATTGCTCTTCTGTTTAGAATTCTGTAAGATAAAGAATAAAGAAAAAGATAAGGATGAAATGTGAGACCTTTAGATGGAAATGATAAAGCTTTCTGAGTCAAAAGATATGAGAAATAATGCTCTTAAGATACTTTGGCTTTCAAATATTTCTGTAATCGCTTTTTTATTGTAAGTAGTGGTATGAACAAAATATGGAAGTTTGTGTTCTGTTAAAACTTGATTATTCCAGTATGAGATTGTTTGAATAGATGAATAGCTAGAAAACATAGCAGGCTTTCCCACCTTTTTATATATCTCGGTTTTACCCAAGTTGATTTATATTTCAGAGTTTTCTCATTATTATGAGCACTAGCACATTAAACACTTGAGAAGAAATAAATGTCTCTGATCTAAAAAAAAGTATATGTGTATACATACACATATATATAAATGTTTCATTTTCACAAATCCAATTGTAGTAAAGATGGTATTGTTGTATTATGGTAAGCATTTGTATTTCATGCAATTTTTTCTGTACATTTTTTTTCCTACCCTCGTTAATAAATATCAAGGTACTTTCCAACCTAGCAATATTTCTTAGGATGACTGGCTTTAATACTATATCCCTATTTATTCATACTCATTAATATGACTAGAATTTTTATATGGGGAAGTTCTCTCTCATTCACTTTTCTGGGAAGGCTATGATTTTTGTAGGTATGTGCTTCCATCTGTCAATGCTAGATGATGCCGAATTGTAGGAATGTTCCTTGTGTTTGAAACAGAAGGTAGTGAGGCTTTTGGCTATAACTTAGTTTTTGTTGTGAATTTGTTTCATGATTTCTGATTGGCTTTTCAGAGATCTCTGTCTGGTGTACCAAAAAAAAAATCTTGTCATAGAAAACTCTGCTTTGGTTGACAAGATGTGTGGGAGAGCAGACGTAGCATTCAGCAACTTGAGGCTGTAGTACTTATTGTATTCAACAGAGATAAATACTCCCTTTGATTCCTGTTGATAAAGGTGATACTGTAGTCTGTGTTGCTGAAAAGATGCTCTGAAGTATTCAGTATGAGTGGACACTTGCAAAGAGCTGGGGGTGATTCTGAGGGGAGGTGTGATGCAACAGTGGTCCCCATGAAAGCTGATCTGTTTGTGCAGCATCACTAAATAAGCCTCAGTGCAAATCTGAATCCCAAAGGTGGGGATTGTCAGAGATACTGCTCAAGGAGCTAATATGTGAGCTTTTGTTTCTGTATTATATCTTAAAATGATACTGTATCTTTTTGCCAAACATTCTTCTGTTAAACATTTTTAATATTTTGCTTTTTCATCTTTTTTCAGGGAAGCAGTATTATCTGTGCTGCAGTATCTTGGTGTCTCTTTTGTGTGCATAGTTATATATGCAAGTTATGTGTAGTAGGGAGAGAAGGTGCAAATAAGTGATTTAGAAAGTGATGAAACTCGATGCTTGAAATGTTTTCCTCTAGAAACTGGTTCTGTAGTCTGAGACTCATCCAGAAGAGGAATGTAGGGGAACCTTTTTTTTGCTGGAGAAGGTTGCTTCATATGCAAGGAAAATGGTTGTAAGGAATGATTTTATCCTGAAATTTTTAGAGATCCTGAGATCCATATATATACTGAAAAACAAGAAACTGAGAAGTTAGTTGAATTATGGGACATAAATGCAGGAAAGCCCAGGATGGTATTTCTGCCTTAACAGTAGCTAGTAGTATTCCTGGGGAAATACTGTAGAGTGAGGAGTAGTGGAAATTGTCTGCATTCATTAGTTGAATGAAAATGAGAGGGGAAAAAAGTGTGTTGTTACTGCAATCTGAATGTCTCACAGGAGCAACATTGCCAAGAGCACTCTTAAAACAGGTATTGAAGTGACCATGTAGTGTTGTAGCAGCTGATGATGAGTATCATTGAACAGCAAAACATACATTATTTTTCTTGATTTGCTACAAAAATATTTGGAGGAATTTTTCAAGCAATACAGATTTCTAAAAACAATTTTGTAATTTTATATATTCCTGGTTTCTCTGAACCTTTAATATTTTGATGACTTTCCTTCCAGCAAGAAGGAAAGTTATTACAGCAGTTGAATAGCAAGAAAAAACCTACTGAAGGTAGGTAAAAATATTCCTCTTACTATGAATAATACAGTAAGAGTTACATAGGCAGATGAATCAGGCCATTTCTTTAATATGTAATCTGATTTTCCATACATGCTTATAATTGTTCAATAAGAAATTTGTCAGAAATACACTGTGCCTATAATTAAAAAATAATATACATGAAGTGTAAGAGTGGAAGGTCTGCTGTTTTATTGCATGTTAGCAATTTACAAAGTAAAATCTTAATCCATATTTTTAAACTACTCTTACAGCACCAGGATCCATAACTCTTGAATATCCTTGTTTTCAGGTATTTTTCCCCACATTCACAGGCTTGATATGGAGGATAACACATTCCAGAGCATTGTGAAGGATATTTAAAGCAAACCTAAAACTAATAATGCAAAAATTACGAACATCACAGTAATTTTAATGTTCTACTCCTCCTAATCAGGTACTGGGAGTTGTGTATCTGGAGAGAAGGTGAAAAAACAGTTTTCAATACTTTAATTTGGTAAATAAGTTTAAAACCTGTAGTTAAAACCACTTCTGTGAGCAGTTAATCCCAGTATTCATGAGTTTGCTTTGACTCCTGTTTAATGACCAGGTTAGCAGTGAATTACTGTCTTGCTCCAAGCAAGGGGTACATTGCACACTTGGTTTTGTCTTTCCACATTGTGCCTCACCCTAAGAAAGTAGATAATAACAGTAGGATAATATTTGTCAAATGTTTATTGGAACAGGAAAAAGTATAAATTGGAATACTTAAATGTGGAAATCCTAGTAAACACAGGATGGTCAATATTGGTAGTTGGGAATCTTGAAGTGCTTTACAAATAAAGAGTGGGTATTGTACTGTGGGATTCGATTGAGGATACTGGCCCTCCCTAGGAACTGATCTAAACAAAGAGCTGAAATGCCAGTGAAGCATTTTCTTTACTGCCTGAAGTTTCTAGCTAAATTTGGTAAATTTACCTTTCAGTTGTCTCTGAGAAGGATACAGGCTTACTGTAAACACCTTCACTGACCTGGAACTTAATCAAGGTCTTCCAGTTTGTGAAACTTCAAGAAGTGTCAGAAAATCCATACAATACTGCAAGCAAAAGGATGCTCCAGATGAGCATGTGTTGCTCGTGTAGTTAGCCAGCAGCTCAGCCTGTGTAGTGTGCTTACAGTGTTTGCATCAGACTCAAGTTTCTTCCTCTGTCGTTATCCTTGCATTGAAGCCAATGTCACTCAGAAAAGGTTTGTCCTTTCCTGATAACTTCTGGGTCACTGTCACATTTATAGAAATAATGTTAAGAAATTCATCCCTTACTTAGTGTGGATTTTCTGTAGCTAATGTCTCTTATAGTACAATATTAAAATTCTAGCACCCCAGTTTCCATGGGTAAGCTTGCCACATCTGTGAGGTATGTAACACAAAGAGATGGCACTGTCCCCAAGGGGGACTGTGGGGTGTTGCAGGTACCCCTCCCTGGACAGCAGGATCAAGTTACAGAAGTTTTCAGTATCCCCCTGTTTGTTCTTAGACTTTGCCTACAGCCAAGTAGGAGACCTTATTAGCATTAACTTGTCTTGGGAAAAAAAGGCCCAGCTTGGTGGGAGAGTGGGGGAACAGGAGCAGCTGCAGATACAGGAGGCTACAGAGCAGCACAGGGATGTGGCCAGTGGGGACAGCTGCAAGCCAGAGCCACCAAGCTGCAACAGGCTTTACCTGCTTACTCTGGCTCCCAGGCACATGGGAACTGACATGGATTCCTCTCTCCCACATCAGCTCACCTGTTACTGACACAGCATTTTTGAAGGATGAAACTTTCTTTTCTTTCCTAATACTATAATCATTTAAATGTGGCCGGGTTTTTCTGGTTTGTGGTTTTTGTTTTTTGGGCTTTTTTCTTGGGTTTGTTTTTTTGTTTGTTTGTTTGTTTGTTTTTGGGGTTTTTTTTGTCTGTTTTCTGGGGGAATCTTTAAACAGTACTTGACATTAGTTATGTTAATCTCTTTAAAGGCAGCTACTCAGATTCTTAAACTGGGACTTTTTAGAAAAGGCTATCAGTCCTCTGATGTTGTTGTATACAGCCTGAGTCTGTGCAGCACTGTCTGTTATTTCCATGATGAAATTTGGCATTTTTATTAATACCTTCTCTAAATGGAGAAAGTTTTAAACTGGTAATTTTTGCATTTTTCATTTGATTTTGTGATCTGTTGGTGTAGTGAATTCTGTATTAAACACAGTGATTTTTTATTAAATGTTGATTATAAAGTGGTTAGACAAATGTTAAGCACTGTTACAAGTACAGTCCTCTATCAAAAAGTTAAGATGTCTAAACAAATTCTCAGGCATTTAAACAAACTATTTATATACGTAAGTAGGATTTGTTGCAAAAACATGAAATGGATGTAATTTTAACTGAGTTGTTAGGGGATTTTTAAAATTTCCTAGCATTAATATCAATGAAAGCATTCCTGTTAAAAGATGCTGCTTCTCTTATGCTGGATTAATGGAAGTGGCTGTATTACAAGAATGTTATACTACTGATAATGGGAGATATGTTCATATAAAAATATATACATATATTTTTCTTAAATCTGATTTGATACCCCAATTTCTATTGTTAGGTGCAAATGAAAAAGAATTTTACTCTGGTAGGGGGTTCTAAAGCCTTGACATTATTTTAATCTGATAACGAATGGCTCTGAGTTCATGTTCTTTCAGTTGTTGGCAACAAATCTAAACCTGTGTTTTTTGGATTTATGAGGATAAGTCCTGCTTTGGCAATCTTGTAGATCCTCAGGAGAATAGTTAAACAGTGATTAATCATTGTTTCTTCACTGAGTGTGCAGAAAAGAATGGAAAAGCTGCATTTCACACTTCTGAAGCAATTAATCCCCATGATCTTAGCCAGGTTTGTCTTGTAGATAAGTTGGGATACAAAACTGTACCTAATTTATCAATGTATGCATGCCATAAAGTATAAAACACACAATTTATTTCATATCATTTATAGTCAAATGTAAAAAAAGAGTGACTTTGCCATATCCAAGAGTGTTTCTTACATTACCTTCATATAAACTAAGTACCAGAGATTACAATGGGATTCCTGTTTATTGTGCACATCTGGTGCAGTCACTATGCATTTTCTCATTCACTTGCTGGCATTTTTAGTGATTGTGGCATAAATCACCTTGCTAATCAGAAACATAAGTGACGGGAAGTCATCTCCTTTTTTTGAACAATGGGAAAAAACATATGGCTTCTTAGACAGGACTTGGCTGTTATACTATTTATGTGGCATTATATTCTGTATTTAGAATTTCATATTAATTGCCGTGGTTTGATTGAAGGCATAGAATGCCCTGTGGTTTTGGCCAAAGTACTTGTTTTATGATCTACTCATGATGCCTTCCATGCTTAATATCTGTTGTATTTGCCTGTATCAAAAAATGGAGCTGAACATGCAGGCTGTATGTATTTTAAAATATGATAAAATGGTTTAAAATGCTTTTTAATTAATATGATTAAAATGAATGTTGTGTGTTCTGAGTGACACCATATAATAGAAGGTTGTTATAAATTGTGTGGCATAGTAAACAAGGGAAAAGGAATGTTTGCCCTTATAGGAAACACATATACTCTAAACTTTTCTTCCTGCACAGAAGAGGACTGTAGAAAATCAGACAAGGAGGAGGTGAGACTGCTAGTTTTTGTGAGGCAAGTTTATTGGTAATTGTGCTTCTGAATTAAAATTCCCTGTGGGATAAAACATATAATAAGATGCCAAAATTATATTAACATGTGAGGGAAGATAATTGCACCCAAAAGCAATTCATGTACAATATCATTTTGGTGTATCTAGTTCTTCTTCTTACATGAATGTTTTGCACTTCATTTTGTGTCACTTTGTGATTCATGGCCACGTTTACTCCTTTAGCCACATAGTTTAGTATTAATAGTAATTACTATGAAGAATTTTTAGTGGCCCTTTGAAAAAATATATTAATTTATGGCCAGTGGTTCAAAGTTTTATTTACTATTATATTATTTCTTTTAAATAATTAATTAAACATGTAACCTAATTCAGTAATGTTATTGACCAAATTTCTCTAACCAGTGTGGAAGTCGAGGTTATTACATCGTATTGGAATACACTAATTTCTGAATTGTCAGTAGTCTGTATATCTAAAGAAGATCTTTATTCTCTGCCAGGAAACTCCTAAATAATTACAAAAAATGCTGAATTAAGTAACTTATGATTAAGACTTTGATATGGGGCTCTTGAAATCGAAGGAGATAAGTAGGATGTAAAAAGAGACCATCCCAAGTGACTAGTTATTATTGCTAACACCTCTGGCATTACAAATTCTGCCTCACTGGTAATATAGAAAAACATATAATGGAAGAATGCAGAGTAATGCTAAAAAGCACTTGTTAAACCTTACAATGGGGGTCTCCATTTTCTTCACTCAGGTGTGGGTCTAAATGCACATTGTAGAGATGCTGCTTTTAAAAGCTTGTCAGAAAGTATGTTTTTGCCCAAGAACTTGCCTTCTACTAGGAGCTGTGAAAAATCCCGAGAAGGATACCTGAAACTAACTGACATGACATCCTTAAGATTACTTATACACAAAAGAGGAACTTCAAAAATAACAGGACAGCACATCACCTTAATTTTTTTAATAGCTGCTCACTGTGAGTTGTTATCTTACATAGTGGAACAGTAATTTCACTAAAAATTTTCAAATTTGTTGTATTAGTTTAACAGGAAAAATTCTTCAAAATTACTCTGAAATACACAATTGCTCCTATTAAGTGCCTTTAAATGCTAAGAAAAAAGTCTCATCCTTAAAATTGTCTCACTAAGTTTGATTTCATAACTCTTATTTTTTGGCATTTCTGTTTCATAGTTTCTACTCACTAAAAAAAACAGCCATAAACAAATGCTCATAAGCTTCCTGACTCACTCAGTATTACTTGAGCATTTTAAGTGGACCTTTATGTGCACCCTTAAGTAAACAATGTAATTGAAGGCAGGTTTGATTTTCCTGGTGTGATTCCAGGTTAGCCTTCTAAGTTTGGATAAGGACTGTATCTTTGAAGCAGATTGTCCCCACTGTGCTTATGTTCATACTGCAGAGTTGTTTCAGCATTGGGAAAATTGATTTCTTTTGGATTAAGCTAACTTGGAAGTTGCACACCATCGGTGTGTAAATGGACTTACTTTGTTATAGCTGCTAGGGGGCTTTTGGTCCTGAACATGACCAGCTCAAATTAAACACCCCTAAAAGATGTTTTGCTTGAATGTTGATCCTCAGGATTAACTATTTCGTTCTACCTCTCAGCCCATATTGAGCAGTTGCCACTTACAGCTGTTGTGAACCTCACAGAGGTACCCTATGGAACACTTAGTGGTTTGTGCAAAGTTCTGATGGTCACCAGGCTTTTATCAATGCGTATATTTTTAGTTATGCAAGTGGAATTACTGTCATGAAGTTTAGTTATCATATTTAAATACTGAATGAGTATGATGAGCAAAATGATCTCCTCTCCTTTGACATTGTCCAGGAATGAAACCCAGAAGTCAGCATTAGGTGCAATGACAGAGGGCTAAAAGGCAAAGGACAAAGGAGATGGTCATAAAATTAGGAGATGTAAAGGAATAAAGCTCTTGTACAATAAATATGATCCAATATTTTTCACAGGCATAAATCCACTAGTGCTATAGTCTGTTAAGGGAAAACTGTTTTATTTACTTATGTGAATTATGGACAGAGATTTTTACTTTATGCTTTTGTTCCTGATAATTTAGATATTTTCTCTTGGAAAGAATTAGATGAGATATAAACAGTAGACTTAAAATTTAAGGGCTCCTTTCAAAATGGATAATGGTGGAGTTCCCCTCCTCACCCTAAACTCAAGGTTACTTTTGCCCAACACAGTGTAAAAAAATACTGTGGTTATCAGACCATCAGCATTTTGATGAGACACATTTTAAAACACCAGTCAATGAGCTGCAAAGTTCACTTTCTTTGAGAAATAGTTTAAAAAACAATCAGGAGAGGGTTAAAGACTGTGTTAAGATAAATTCATTCTTCTAATGAGGATGGTGGATAAAATCATTTACTTCATGTTAATACAGTTATTTAAAACTTAAATTTTGAGTTTACAACCATCTGTCTCAAGGGCTAAGCTCACTATAAACTATTATAATCATTTAAATAAATAGAGGAAAAAACAATCCGTTCAATATGTTGAATCAATATGTCATGCTTTGAATATCTATATAATTTTCCTCACATTAGGATCCATGGCACATGTATGGTACAATATGGTCTATAAATAGGCCTGAATCTTGGACTGCAGAGGGAGTGACAGTGCTCCCCAGAACTTGGTGTGTGGTTTTGCCTTGCAGCCGTCTTTCCCTGTAATCGGAGTGTGGTTCAAAACATAACCTGATGGAGTTAAAAGAAGGCAGATTTCAATGGCTGCAAGGTAGTAGAGCATATCTTTGTCCTTACTTGTGTCCAACACAAGCAGAATCTTCATGTGGTATATGCATTTCATTCCTTGCTTGGGCTTGGGAGGAAACCTCTCCTTTTCTGCTCTCAGCAGGGTTGTTCAGTGCTCCCATCCACTTGGCTTGGCCAAAGGCATTAAGTGCACGTGGCTAAAGGAGTCCACGCTTGCTTTCAGCACCCAGTGCAACAGTGAGTGTGTGTTGTACAGAGCCTTGCATGACTGTGACTCTGTACAACAGTGACTCTACTGACTTGGAAAATATGGATTGGAGCATGAGCTATATGCCTGAGTAGCTCAGGAGTACTGATGAAAAGAAAAACAAAGAGGAAGTGATGGATAGTCAGACATGGCTGAAATTCATATAAGTGTGCCTCTGAGATTTATAATACCTAAGTTTCAATTCAGCATTTTAGTCCTTCTTTTTCATCAATTTTTATTCTTTTACTGCTAAGAATTATTTAATCATTTTAAAATAGATTTGCAGACTGTATTATGAAAACATGGATGTTGTTAAAATAAGTGGCTTTGCAATATTTAAGATAGTATGTATACAGTCTAAAAACTCTGTAGAAAGAACAGCATCTAAGTTTGTGTTACTGAAAATACCAGCTCGATTATTGTAAACTGCTAGTGTACTTCTATCACATAGGAAGAGTAAAATTGTATCTGTATTGTAGGAATGGGACAAAGGAGAGCAGTGAAGGAGTGGTAGAAGCAGAATGTCCTAAAGCACATTCTGGGCCTCCAGTCCATTAACTACATAAATTGAGAAGCTGCCATGTTCTTCTGAATTATGGAACAGGAAGTCTCTTGAGGCTTTGCAGTGACATCACAAACTATTAGAGGTTTGGTTTTGATGTCACTAGAATCCCTTGATGAAGTCATGGCCCAGTAATTCATTTTTCATCTGTATTTATGCTGAAATTAAAAATTCTTAGGGCTAGATGGATGGATGAAGCTTCTTACTGTTCTGTTCCTCGCTGTTGGGAGTAACATACCACCTCAAGGATAAAAAAGATATATGCACTATTTCTCTTAACATCATGTCCTGCTGTTCTGCAGTTGAATCTAAACTAAAGCAAGTCAAATGTGTGTCTGTTGTGTGGATAGAGAATATTAGTATTAGAGGATAATATTGAAGATAAGAAATCTAGTTTCTTGTTTCTCATGTGTCACTGACTCAGGCCATATAAGCCTGTAAGGGCTAAGTCTTGATTGAAACCATACTGAAATTATTGTGTGCCTCCCTTAAAAGAGTTCCACGTGAACACAGGGAAGTGTAGTGTTCAATATATATGGAGTATTTTACACCATTGGAGCCTTAACATATGGTTGTGGGTGTCACCTAGCATCCATGTGCCTCAAACTCTCTATCCATAAGATGGGGGAAATGCTTTGCAAGGTAGTTCAACTCAGCAATATTTGAAAATCATTGTGATTTTCATAAAGAACAAAGGTGTGTTGGGTTTTTTCCTGAAACAGTAACAGTCTGTTGTTGACTGATGGGCACTTAAACACCTAGAATCAAATTCCTGGTCAGAATGCGAATACTGAAAATTCCTAGGTAAAATATTAGGTAAATTCTAACCATTTACATGCTTGGAACCTTATTAACAATGGTTTGTGTAATTCTGTTCTCAGTTTTATTTCCATTTCTCTCCTTTTGATATCTTATTTAAGAAAATCTGGATTGTCTTATTAAGTTAGATGAAACACCTGGTTTTTTCAGCATTTCGTTTTGCTAGATGGCTTAGGCAAATTGCATGGTTTTACTCTGAAGTTCAAAATTCTCTAAGTAGAATGTAAAAACATCTTAACTTTTCTACACATTCTTTAGTTTCTTCAGCAGCAAAAATACACATTTGTTTATCTAGATCTGTTCAGACTTATGCATGCTAAGACCCATTTGAAAGCTGAAGTCTCTATGTAATTTATTTTCAGTGTGTAGTGTAAACTGTTGTGCTGTATATACATTTTATATTTATGTCAGAAAAGGGTTGCAGAGGGGTACTTTAAAACCACCTTTTTGGCTCTAAATAGCTATTGTGTACATATGGTAAGGTACTGCTGCTTAACAATTAGTAACTGCTTTGATGAAACTAAATTACATGTTTAAGTTCCCATCAGGAAGTCGCTTCACATATCTGTATTAATGTATTCAAGGCTCGAGAAGGAAAGTTAATTTTCCAGCTTAAATATTTAATTCAAGCTTAAAATTTAGTCTGTAATTAGAGCTCCCAAATGGCAGGAACATGGAGTATTTGTCCATTTTAATTAGATTGTTGTTTACCTATTAATTATATATCATATCTTGTCATATAGTTTTGATGGTAACAGATGGTGCTAGGAGTTAGTATGGGTTTGAACAAAATAAGATTTCACATGATTTATTAAGTTGCACTTTATTAGTGAGTGGTCTGCTTTTGTCAGGTTATTCTGTGGAATAAGAAGTTCGAAACATTTCACTAATTTTGGTGATTACTCTCTATATGAAAATATCTAACTTAAACAACAATTCCAAAAGGTGCATTCAGTTTTTTTAGAGGAAGCTGAAATACACCTTGTATTTCTCCTAAGTTATTGCCTCTATACTATGCACATGACAGTAAACTTACAGCTATTTTTCCCCCTACATTTTGTGCATAAGATTTTTTAGGAGCAGTACCTCTTTTATCTGCAAAGAGTACTTCAATTGTTGGTGGTGAAAGACCTGATTCAGTTATAAAAATTTTAGCTTCTGCACAGAATCCATTTTCAAATTTCAATGACTGAAAAACCCAGCATATCAATTTGTTCATTGGTGCTTCCAAAATACAAATGTGTACACAGTCATCTCTCCAGCAAGCATTTAAATGTAAAAGGTAATTGAGATTTTCAGAGTTCTGTAGTTGTGGACAAGCCATACCATATACCTTCACCCAATACGTGAACATTTTTCCAATTCTTTGGCAATATCTAGTGCTGTTGCAGTTTATCTAAATTTTTGAGTCCTGTATGAAATGTAAGTGTGTCTTCTATCAACCTATGTTTTGATAAAACACTGAAAGCCATGTCCACACATCTGGAAATCATGTGGTGCCTTTCTTGTAATATATTGGAGTTCTCACTGAAATAGTCCCTTTTAAACCTGGGATAGAGGAAAAGGAAAAATAAAATTGAAAAGAATGCAAGGATGCAAGTCTCTTCTGAGTTTTGGAACATTAAAAAAAGAGAAAGAAAGAGACTGAAAGAAATTTCAATTTGCTTTATGACACAAGTGAAAAAGGGAGAAATTCAAAAAGATAATTAAGTAAATAAGATTGCATAGTAGAGGTTAGAGCAAGAATATGTTATTTCTTGAAAAAAGAGAGCTTTAAAATGGGTGAAGATTCAGGAGATGTGTGCATGAGATGTTGCTGAACAGCACTGGTAAATGGACAGTGGCTTTCTCTATGGGGAGTTTGCACAGTGAAACTAATCAGCAATGGAGCTTAGCAGTGTGGTGTTTGTGGGTGGTTTAGTAGTGATTCAGGAGTGTTTGAGCTTTTAATTCCACTTGATCATAGATCATTTGATCTATTCTAATTTTGGTCACCAGAGGGAGGAGATCAACAACAAGTTTCTTAAGTCCAGGTCAATTCAGCAGCTCTCTGTTACAAAGCTGAGTAAATAAATCATTATTTTGTGGCAAACCAGTCTTCCTGTTTTCACTAGCTGCTTTCACAATACCTTGATAGCTTAATCCCCTTGGGGTGTAATATTATCTGAATAAATGAAGATCCTTTTCCTGTAATCCTCCCTTTTTTTATAAACTAATTACATACTTCTGTTTTCCTTCCTCCTTCCTAATTTCCCTCTGTCAAGTTAAAAAAACATGCATGATCATCAGAACTGTACCTGTTTCTTGACATTGACCATGACTTCAAAGAGATGGTAAGAGTCAAGAGTTTTGCTAGTGAAAAGTAAACAGATGGCCGCAGTACACACACTGATTTCAAGGCTTGCTTCAGTGGGCGACTTGACAAACAGTAGATCTACAAAACTGCCTCCTTGTTCTGGCACTCGCTTTGTCCTCACACCAGCAGCAACAGATGCTTGATGCTGACACTAGTTCAGTTTTTCCCCGCATAACTTTGGTCACATACTCTGAGTTGGATTTACTGTGACCTCTCTCTTGTTTCGTAATTGTCCCCATTAGCATGATTGCTACCTTAAAAAGTATTGATAAGTATGTCTGTGTTCAAATCAACTGGAGGTGGGGTGAGTAGGGGGAGGTGTTTGGGAGTGTGTATGTATCTTGGATGTGTTCCCAAGCTGAGGATCGTTTTATCACCACCTACATCTAAAAAAGACCCACTATGCTGAAATTGTGCAGTTTGATTAGCTAGGAAGAGCTAAGTGACTTGGCCTATTGCCTCTTGTATGTGTGAAAAGATTACCTTCTAAAAATGCGACCTCTTATCCTCTTTTGCTCAGATCCTGGATTTTTCCCTGTGATTTGTAGAGCTGTGT